>NC_057804.1:213203841-213376346 GCF_018294505.1 Triticum aestivum | reverse complement strand
TGAGCTGCCCAAGGTGATTTCCTTCTTTGCCGATCTCGATTGTAGTTTTTCATCTAAGTATGTGGTGATTTTTTTTAGAAAAGGAAGTATGTGGTGATTAACAATGCAAAATTTTATTAGCTTCGATGCCATGCCATACATAGTGGTTTAAATAACTTGTGTTTCTTATACCGAAAAGTAATTCAGAATTTGTTTCTGTTTCAATTAGAGCCCTGATGCAGACAAGGATTGTGTGGTTGTGCATGTCACTTGCTATGAGGCAGACGACCTGAATATACGCACTGGGAAAACAGAGTTCTTAGGCTGTTGGATCCTGGAAGCCATTTGCGGTTATTCCAATGAAGAGGTGTACTCCAGCCTCACTGTTGTCAGGCGTGTTGTCCAGGGTGTACTGAAGCACAACAAGTTCAAAGCTACTCCTTCGTTTGTGAGGCATACTGTTCTTGTCAAGCTTACGTAGGAAGATAACGTGGCATGCCTCCACAAACAAGTTTATCAGTGGCAAGGCCACAAGGTTGTCTTCATGAAGGTTCACAGGATTGAGCTGCTGCAGGACGTCCTCGATGATGTTCATGGCAAGGTCCGTCTAGTGTCCAACCCAAATTAGATCGAGGCATGAAATAGTTGCCCCAGCTAGTGTTTAATAGTAGTTTGGATTGTGTCTAATTATCCGAACCTTGCCTGTTATCGACCCCTCTAGGGCTAGTACTCTGTTTGAATCCGTCTATGGGAACTGCTGCTACTTTTGTGTGCCCGTGAATGATGTGAGAACCATCGTAATTGTTGCCGAAACAGATGCGTCCTCACTAGTTTTTTCATGAATATAGCATGGTAAGACATAAGTTGTCATGGTTTATCATACGAGCAGTGTGTGTTTTGATGAAATAGAGCACTCGTTCGAGAACCGTGCGCTGACGTATACATAAGTACTTGTAAACACTGTTGGTGCTACCCCACTTGTAAGCAGTTGTGCAAAACACGGCACATTGGCTCAGCTCGCTTCAACACTAGGCTATGAACCAGCTAACAATCAACAATCTGATGTCTGACATATAAGCAACAATGTATCTTGTTATAGTGGTTCATGCAGTTAATTGAGGCCACAATGTAATAAATTCCAAACGTTCAATGCTAGTCTAGCGCTCATGTGGAACACTCACATTAAAGTCGTCTTCATAAAAATCTTGAAAAGCATAAGTTAAGCAGTTTTATACATCTCAATGATTCATAGAACATAACAAACATATACTAGTTCAAAGCAAAAGACAAAGTTGTGAGAAGGTTTACAAATCAAGAAAAAACAAGCAAGGCTTCTCTGAGCAAAGGGCCTCCCGGCAGGCTTAAATTTCCTGTAGTTTACTCTGGTTTTTTCTTGTTGCCACCATCAAGGGTTAGGTTCTCTCATTCCAGAATAACCAATTATAATTGTGGTCTCAGCTGGAATGCTGAACTGAAGCATGCAGTGTACTGACCAGGT
Organism: Triticum aestivum; assembly: GCF_018294505.1. Lineage (NCBI taxonomy): Eukaryota > Viridiplantae > Streptophyta > Magnoliopsida > Poales > Poaceae > Triticum > Triticum aestivum. Next base: position 213,374,869 of record NC_057804.1, on the reverse strand, counting down.
GAAATTCTTGTGCTTTCCACTAAATTTAAGCACCGCTATTTGCAGAAATAAGCAGACCACAATGCCTCTTGTCCACGCACCTGTCCAAAAAACCACCGTGCAGCCATGCCAGCTAGTCCTCGGTCCATGGATGAACTGGTAGAAAGTGCATTCCGGACTAGGATGCAGTTGTTTTCGCTCGTCCCTGCACTGCACTCAGGAAGTAAAACGTACGAATCAGCTACTTTTAGATTATGTTGGTCATTCTACCTTAGTTACTACCAATGTAGGGATACCTTGAAGACGGGAGGTTAGACGACGACAACGAGGGATAGGCATCTCATTTTGCATAGTAGTACTAAAACTGAGGTGTGTGCTTTTGATTGCGCGGGTAGAAACGATACAGAGACAGACATCCTGAAACGATATGGATACAGACATCCCTGTTTGCGCAAATACGAAATACAGCTATTTAAAAAGTGACAGAAATTACTACTTTCCCCCGTTTCCTCTTAGAACCAAGTCCTAGATTCATGCTACAACTTTCCCACTTTCTTCCCTATTTGAACCAACGCTTTGAGTTGATTGTATGAACTAGCTTTACTTCTAATAATAGTAGAAGTCTAGGTGGCTTTGGAACATTGGACAAAAGTAGAAAAGGATCCACACGAAGGGGGAAGAGCTGGGGCAGTAGAGCAGGGCAGGTTTCGAAGGAATATATACCTGAGGGTCGTCGGCATGTGGCAAAGACGGCGTCGGGAGGCGCATCTTGGCAACAATACCGCAGGGAGGAAGAAGGGGTCGGAGGCCCTCCCGAGCCGGCGCTCTCTCGGAGAGAACGGCATGGCCGCCGATCAGGACACGTGGGCAGCTGTTGGTCTCCTCCCTCGCCGCCGATGACAGCGTGAACGATGCTCCTACACCCCCTGCCCCGGTCGAGGTTGTTCGGCCGGATTTGTGACCAGCCGTGAGCTGAGAGAGAGAGAGAGAGTGGTCACCTATGTCTTGCTTAGATCTGGAGAGCATGAGAGAGTGAACGAGAGGAACCCTAGTAAAGCAAGCGCTAAGGCTCCTGCTTTTATATATAGTGGAGTGATTTTGTTGTACCGGCTTCAAAAAAATGCGCTCCTACGTGTACCCGCGAGTGGGTGTGAGAGAACTAGTGCGTGCGTGCACCGCTTCTCTTCGTGAGAGTACAATATATACTATGCCCAAAGAACATTAGCCGCAAGAGTAATAATATAAGTGTGTGACGTGTGAGCTAAAATAAAATGTGCCTGCCGTCTTTTGTTTTTTAGAAGTTCTGAGGGTCGGGTGTGAAGAGCACATATGTGCATGACGTCTACCTGCATATGGACGATGGGTGCCACGTGCGAGTCTGTGAGAGGACTCAGGAGAGTTGTGACTCGTGAGGGTGCGTGTGCGTGAGAGAGAGGGGGCACATATCAATGCAATGAATGTGTCCATAAATCATTATCCGACAACCATTCTCCACAATCCTTTTCCTGACGAACACCGTAAGAACCGTTAGATCGGAATCCGACAGTGTCAGTTTTGCCATGTCATTTAACAGAACAACCACTCCTCCTACACACAAATCTTCCACGTGAGTGTTAGCAACTGCCGTATGCTCCCTCCGTTCCGAAATGCAGTGCATATAGTTTTATTGAAAATTAGAACTTCGCAAACTTTTACCAAGTTTTCGTGTACCAAATTGCACATGTAGAATACGCTATATATATCATTTCATTCATCTTCGAGAGGTAACTATAAAGATGGGTGAGGAGTCTACAAAGAAAGACCATCGTATCACCCACAGCAATTTCAACCATCCTTTAGTATCGAGGAATATCATAGGGACTCTATATGATATGATTTTTATAGGATTTTTTTCCTTTAGAGCCAATTGGTTCATAGGAATAGATTCATATACTCTACATTTCAAAGGAAATAAACATGATATCATTTCTATAGCTTTAGAGCCACTTGGTTCATATGAATGGATTCCTATACTCCCTTAATTTCAATGGAAAATAAACATTAGCGTATAATCAATAGAAAAGTTCCTATGATATGAACCAAATTACATCTCTTTTCTAATCCCTCCTCATAGGAATTGAGATACATGTCATCTCTAGATTCAATAGAAAAGTTCCTATGATGTGAACCAAATGACATCTCTTTTCCAATCCCTACTCATAGGAATTGAGATCCTCCATGTAATCTCTTTCCCTACAACTTCCATGTATACATCTTCTATTCCTAAATAGATAGTACAACCCACTAATAGCTTTTTTCCAAAACATGCAACTATGGCACAAGAACTATATAGTGTGCCAATAACTTTGAAAGATGGTCGCTGGATGAAGCCAACCCAACACTACAGAGATGGGCAAATCCGAGCACTACTGGCCATTGGATATCATCAACATTCCACCAGATATGCCACATGTACAATTTAGAAGACTCCATGGTTGAACTTAAGCATAATGCACAAACCTCAAAACACAAGCACTTCTCCTTTGTTCTAGAATCTTCTGTATCATATTGATTATTTTTTCTAAATGAATTGCCATTATTTGTTTTTACTTTATGATTTACAATGCACAACCCCATGAATCTTAAACATTTTTATAAAACTAATTGATTTTGAATGAGATGAACTATAAGAACTAAACGAACATTTACATCATGCATATATGACTCAAAGCTTTACATGCTATAGTGTGTATTTATTCATAATTTGGTTTCGAAATCTCATGCGTTCAATACATGTATACCTTACTAGTTTTGAGTAGAGTAGCAAATTTCACGCTGCCCCGGGTATATCAAAATGCAGGGCCCATGCATCATTACCTTTCGGTAGAACCTACATCCACAATTTTTTGTACGTGCTATATCTCCACTGGTCCCCGAACCAAAAATGCTGCCTCGTTCCTGTAAAACCAAGCGGCCCACACATATTTAAGGTGTCGACTCGAACCCGTTTACGACGACGTGGCCCCGCACGCTGTAGTACTCCTACAAACCCTACCGCCGCACTCATCATCGGTTTTCTTCAAGAGGACGAGGGAGAAGCCGATTTGTAGTGGAGGCGCTTTGAAAAAAAGGATTTGTAGTGGAGACCCCTACCCTAGGGTGCCCTAGGTATCTGCCGCACACATCATTGTTTTCTCTTTCCTTTATGCTCTTGTGTGCTAGAGTGAAATGATGGTTGCTTCGTCCATCCAGCTTAATGCGGGAAAGGTGGGGCTTTGTGATTTGACACCTCATCGCTCATTTTCTACTACTACGGCGCTACGACCGGGGTGCCTCCAATTCCAAGACGGTGCATCAGACGTGGAACAAGACGGTGGATGAGCCACATGTTTGCCAAAGGGGTCCTGTTAAGTGTGTCGCCATTTTGTGTGCGGACTGACCCTTGCTTAGTTGCTAGCCAACACGACAGGAGCAGCCCACCACTTGGTTTTGCTCCTTGGTGAATCCCGACTATATTGATCTAAAAAGATACATGCTGAACTACCCTCTCCGTCTTGGTTTTTTATTTGTAGGCGTCTCGGTTTATAATGCCTGCACGTAGTTCTAGTTCATCCATTTGACTAACTAAATATGAGTAACTATGTCACAAAAAGTATATCATTGGATTCTTATTGGTTGATATGTGAAGAAACAAGAAACGAGGTAGAAGTTAATGCACCGCGCCTTAGTATTTGGGATTATTTGGTTTTCGTAGATGACTTACTCACCTAGACGGAGGGAGTAGTTGTATTTAAAAGTCGAGGGCGGGGCTTTTCCTGCCCGGTAGGCGGCGGGACAGTTCCGCCTAGTCGGTTCGACAGAGACGCGAGAAGACGAGGGAGTAGGCTGCTGCAAACGTAGGGCTGTGTGATTTGACAGCGAGTTACTGCTGGACAGGTGGGGCCCCGTGATTTGACTTGCCATTATCATTTTAACTGCGGCGCTACGACCGGCGTGAGTCTCCCGATTCCTGACCACCTCCATACAGGTGCCTCTCCCAATGCTCCACCATGTAGTAGTAGAGGCTGGCTCTTGCATGAGAGCCCACTTCTCCACTTTTTCCTTGCCTCTCTTTCCTCCACATATGCAAAAATGCCATGTAAAGCGCACTATTGTACTTACTTGCTCCTACAGGTGCTTAAGCTTGCCACATAGGCATAAAGTCTGATGTGGCAAGTTAATCAAGAAGAGAGAGACTAGTTTGGTGACCCAAGGAAGAAACGGTGCTAAGCGCGTGTACCTAGGTGAAAAGTCAATTTTGAGTCTAGAGCTAATTAAATGAAGCAAACTTAGCAACACCATTTCATTGGAAGAGGTCACTCCTTGGCAAATGCAATAAATACTAGTACTCCCTGTGTCCCATTATATAAGAACATTTTTGACACTACACTAGCTAGTGTCAAAAACGTTCTTGTATTATGGGACGGTGGGAGTATGAAGAAAGAGATAGAGAGGAGTAAAAAAATACACTTATAGCCAACCTTGTTGTAGTATGAGTGACTAAGTGATGACTATGTATGACATGCCAACATCAGATAGCCTAACTCACCGTGTTAAATCTCCAAGGGCACGACCACGCGAGCGACGCGATGGTCGTTGTAGGCGCGACCATGATATGGGCTGCTGGCAGCCCTTGGATCTGAGATCAAACGACCGCATGCTAAGTTGCTGAAAATTTGCAGAATAACCCTCCAGGATAAGATATTCACCCATAGGTCGAGAATCACGCCATGCAACCATTCGATCTCAGATCTAAGGGCTCTCAGAAGCCTGTATGATGGGAGAACGGAAAGCCACTACCCTGTCGTTCACACGCTGGCAGTACTACGGCGGTTCGCTCCTAGTCGTCCCGTCCATTCACATTACGGCAGTTCCACTAATCCTAACCCTCCTCCCAAATCCATGGCGTCCCAAATCTCCCCGATCAGCGGTGAGTACAAGGTTATAACCATCACCGGCGATGAGTTTGACGTCATCTACACCCGTACTTCCGCGACGGTGAAAGGATGCCTTTCTCTCTTCAGACGCATGTTCGAAAACTCACATGATGAGTGGGTCGCTGGGCTAGATGTTGAGTACACCACAGTCGTGGGACAAGAGAAGGATCTAAAGGACGAAGAGAGGAAGAAGCATGTCATGATCCAGGTTTGCGTATATAACGTTTGCTTGGTTTACCACATATGCCATGCCGACGTTGAGTGCCAGCATTTTTAGAACTTCCTCAAGGACAAAACAGTCAAATTCGTTACTGTAGACTTTAAGAACGACAAAGAAGTCCTGCGTCGGATAGGCCTCGTTGTAGGCAACCCCTTCGACCTCCAGAAGAATCGGCTGGTGCCCTCTCGTCATCCTTCAATGCTGACCCTGGCAGGAGCCATGGTTCATCCTTCGTACGGTAAACTGGAGAAACCTGCATACACGTTTCATCGTCATGCATGGCAGCGGAATGTACTAGATATAGACCACATCCAGTACGCTGCAATGGATGGCTACCTTTGTTTCAATATCTACAAGGGTTGGATGAAGAGTAATAGCCAAGTTAGCGATTCAAGCAAAGAAGTATCGGCCAAGAGGAAGAGGGACAAGGACGAAGTCGAGGACGTGGACGAGGACTCCGAGTAAGGTGGCAGTCTCGTTGCTCATGGTGGTTCTAAACTTCTAATGAAGTTTCTACCAGATTAGTTGCATAATTTAATTTCAGGTGTGCTTAGTTTAATTTCAGGTGTTGTGCTGAGCCCCCAGCAGAACTATGTTATGTTTCTTCTCATTACTTTAACTCTTCAGTATGTACATACTAGTACTAGTATTTCTTTGATAGAATTTTGCAACCCAATTAAGCACCTACTAGCTTTTTTAATAGTACTATATGCATAATTTGGCGACAAGCGCTCTCTATAAGTACCACCTTTTTTTAAATTTCAATTTTTGCTCCATGGCGCAATCCATCGATAGTGGAGTACTACTATATAAAAGTATACATTTCTTAAAAGGCTAGCGTACTGTTCATCACATATATATATAGCCAGTTAAATTCTCAACCTAGAATGACGTGCATGCCATGTAGTAAACCGATCCGGAGGAAGTATAGTAAAAATGAGGTGATTTTACCGAGCGATCGGCGAGGGAGCATGGCCTGTCGTGCGGTCCCACGTGTCATGATGTACCAAGGCGATGCGCGTGTCCCTCTTGAGGCAGAAGCAATACTAGTACGTGGTTTGAGATGATGTCGAATCGAAGTGTGAAATAATGGTTGCTTCGTCCGTCTGGGAAGGTGCGGCATTGTGATTTGACGTCTCATTGCTCATTACTACTACTGGGCCGGTACGAGTGGGGTGCGTCCCCCTGCTGTTCTGCACTGTTATTTGGTGCTTGACACGTCGACCCGGTTGCTATATGTCCCACATGTCGGCGACAGGAAGTACAGAATTCATGAAAGGGAGCGTCGACGGAGGAGTATACTACAGAATTCATGAAAGGGAGCGACTTAGTTTTGGAAAAATCTGTTTTTACGGAGTACGTACCCACTAGGGTTTATAGGGCTCATCTAAAAAACATTCGTTTTTCCGTTTGATAAGTCTCAATTCTACTATACTAGTAGTAGTACCATTACATGTTGGATTTCGAGGTGCGTTAGATCACCCGACGCAAGCAGTGTCAAGAGGAAACTAACCAATGCATGTACAAGTTCATGGAAATTTAGTGGTCATTCATGCATTCGTTCTAATTAATGCCTCGGTAAACATAACTTCTTGAGAAAAACGAGCGTACTGTGCAAACTACGAAATTAATTCGACCACTCACCGTCTACCTTGGTTGGAGAGATTTTGAAATTGAGCCATAAACTGGAAAGGAGGGAGTAGTAACTTTTGTCTCGATTACTATTTGTGGCCTTGTATAGATGCAAAATGTATTTTTTATAGTGGCCTTGTATAAGTAAATAGAGGGAGTACTAACCAAAGTACGTAGTAGGGACGAGGAGTAAACGGAGGGAGTAGTAAAATTTTCTCCTCGTGCTGCGAGCCACCGCGCGCGTGGGCGAGGGAGCGGCGTAAAGGCGTACTAGTAGTAGTAAGCTTCACCTCATCCTGCGAGCCACCGCGCCCGTGGGCGGGGGAGACGGCGTACTAAGCAAGTTCTCCTCGTTCTGCGAGTTGACGGGACACATCAAAAGTACTCCAGTGTATAGAGCCTTGCCTCTAAGGTAGGCCCCACATGGTTTGCCTCTTTTTTTAATTTAACATAACGCGTCAAGTCGCAATTTGTTTGTTCACCCGTGGTAGACGATCCTCCCTCCACCAAGTGGACAACCAGTACACGTGCCAAATTACCACGTGGGCTGCCTTTTTCGTACAGAAATGAGCTCCACCGTGTACCCGCGCGGGTGTGGTTGGGAAAGAGACGGGAGTACGTGCGCCGTGCGTGCACCTCTTCTCTTCGTGCACGTCCCCCACCTACGTGGGTGTGTGTGAGAGAGATACAAACCTAGACATAATGCGCCGTCCATCCCCATGCCTCCGCCCAGTCCGACCACCAGTCACCACCACGGCACCACGCCCCACTCCTCCTCACCTTATCTCTCATATTTCTCCCTCCATTTTTATATACAAGGGGCCACTATCAAAATTACAATTTGCAGATATACAAGGCCACTAACACTAATCGATGCAATATTAATGGTGTTTGCCTCGTGGTACTAGCAAAGGAGGACATTAATTATCCCTTGCATGCATGCGGGAGTTTGTAAAAAATGCATCTTGATGTTATGTACAATGCACGGGCATCTTGCTAGTCCATGAAAACAACACATGGCAAAATTCCACGGCGAACGAGGGATTTGAATATGTTGGGAGGGGCTGTTTGTATCTTGCCCGGGGTAGCCAAAATATTGGCGACCCTTTTGTCCACCGGTGCCTTTGCCACCGATGAACGAGGAATGGCTCGGGTGCTCATGCTGTCATGCATCCTCCAACGCGCATGTTGGAGACGAGCTCGCACGAGCTGTGTTTTTTTGTCCCACAACGCCGCCCGAGCCGCCCGCAAACCGACCGGCGACCCGCAAATTACGCCATCCAACCATAGCCGCACACATTATGACAACAACTCAACCAACCGGACGAAATTCACGCAATAGACAAACTGATATTTCATATAAACAATGACGGAAATCATATAAAATACCGGATTTTCACGCAAACATGACGTATTTCATTACATTCAAATGAACTACGCGGTGCTAGTTCTGGACAGCAGAGGTATATAATACCTAGCCTAAATGGTCACCCGCCGATTGATTTGTGTTCCTCATGTCCGGCAGCACGATCACCGGACTGCCGGGAGCCCCAGAGGTATGTGCTTCAGTGCAAAGGACGGCTCGCTTCCCCACTGCCCAACTGATATCATTGGCTGGTGCAGAAGATGATGGTGGCCGGCACCGGTTCAAGTTCATCACCAGCCACTACTTCTCCATGGTCGGCACCGACTCGAGTTCATCCTAACATTCACCTCTTCCGTGGAGCCCATGCGGGGTCGACAAAGGTCCTCGCAACAAAAGGATCCGGCAAGACACCTGCTGTGTACGCCGGCATCGCCTCCGCGGTGGCCTTCATGGGACCCAAGCGGCGGCGGCCTCCCGTGTTCTACTTCTCCTCGATGATGGCGGCGGACGCGGAGGCGCTGGCCACCGACTCGTCGCTCTCCGCGCACCCGGCTTCTATCGCTGCTTGCATGGCGCGGCCGCCGGCATGGGAGTCTCGGCCAAGAAACGGGAGACGTGGTACGAGGCAGTGGCGTGGACGGCAGCAACGACGCCCGTGCGCTGCTCCTCGTCGAGCTGGCCTGGAGCGGCGAGTTGCTGAACCGCGCGCCGGCTTGGGGCGGCAACTGGCTCCGTCGGGCGAGGGGAGGGAGGTGGATCAGCGAGCTGCATAGCTCGTATCCGGCGGGCTACCCAGCCAGCTTGGATGCGGAATAACTACTCTTCGTAAGCCATTGTAAGAGTGGACAAATGGTGGAGGAGATAGGGGAGCGGCGGAGGTGTGCGATTCTTGGCCGGCGTTTGGCCTCGTTTAAATAGGAGATTAAATAGACGGCGGACGGGAGGAGCTCGGCCGGCGTTGCGTTTAACGCCGGCCCGGTCATGAACGGACGTGTGTCCAGAGTGGGTTTCTCGGCTTCCACACGGGCGGGTTTCATGGAGGCGTTTGAATGCGGCACGGAGCCATGTTCAGCCGGGCGTGCCGCGAGTGGCGCCCTCGACTCTGACCTAGGACACCGCCGTTCTTCCACTGACGTGTGGGCTCTTTGGGTGCATGGCCTGCATGTCAGTGACCCAACGCAGGCAGCGCACAGCAGAGGAACCTTTGGTGGGCCAGGGCGGTCAGAAGCGGGCATTTCATAAACCGATGATTGTTCATTGAGTGTGACGTCATCTTTTTCATGTAGTTAAGCCTACTATGTTGATAGCCCGTTCGATACGTTGTGATTCATAAAGACCGACTGCAAACATCAATGTTCTGCTTATCACAGATAAGATTGATTAATACCCGTAACAATCCATGTCCTTAACAAAGGGTGCATGCACGTATAGGTTGAGCGTGTGTCTTGCGTCGTGTGCTGTGTGCATGCAGGCGTGCGAGTGTTGCGTGCGTGCAAGGGTGCGTTTCAGTGTTGCATGCATGGGTGCATACGTGCGTGTGTTCGTGAGTGCATGTGTATGTGTCAGTGTTGCACGCCAGCATGCGTGCGTGTGTACGTTATGTGTACGTGTCAGTGTTGCACGCCTACATGCGTGCGTGTCTTGCGTGCGTGCATGTGTACGTGCGGGGTGAGGCTACACGTCAGTCGACTGACTTTTTCATCTCTGGTCATTAGATTTTCTAGCCATTGGATACGAAATCAAGGGCCTCCAGTTTATCATCAAACTCCAACCCCCCGAGCCGCCAGCCACCACCGGCCGAACCGCCCACGCCCGCCGCCCGCGGCTGGCCTACCCTCCCCGAAACCACTCCCCACCGCTGGTCCACCGCCGCACCGGCCATCCCTCTAGCCCCCCCCCCCCCCCCGCGCCGAACTTTTTCTCCGGGGATCCCCACCCCATCGCCCAATGAACGCCCCCCAACCGCCCGTGACTGCCAACCAGAGGTCTCACGACTTCGAATACCCACCGACCACTAGTTTATTACCATTTCTGTCCTTCATATATGCGCTAACGGGTGGGCCCTATGGTAATGTGCGCTGCTAAATGTGGACCGTTTGACTGGTCAATTGATCGTGTTATCAACAAATTATGGAGCTGTAAGGTGAGCTAGTGATAGTATGATCACCCTAAAATGTACTTCTATCTTATTAACATAGTACAGACTCAAACTACCATTTCTTTCTTTCATATACAGGCTTACAGGTGGGCCCCATGGTTACGCGCCCCGATGGTGCAACACTAGTTGTGCCGTTTGACTGGTCAATTGATTGTGTCATCAACAAAATACAGAGTTGTACGGGTGAGCCAGTGACAGTATAATCATGACATGTATTTGTTTAACACGGTATAGACGCAAGGGCTCATATATACGCGCAAGCACTCACCGTTATAAGCGCACACACGCGAACCCTACCCCTATGAGCACCTTCGAGAGAGTGGGCCAGCATATATGATCTTGAGATTTTACGAAGTCACCATAGGGGCCTCGTAGTCGAGTGGAATGTCTCCTCCCATTGAACGTACATCGTCGGAAAATACTAAAATTAACACAAGATAAATGCGAGCACCGGGACTTTATCCTTGGTGGGCTCGAGAAACCACTGTCCTCTAACCATCCAACCACATGTTGGTTAGCACGACAAAATGTATGTGGTGACCGTGATGAGCTTATTCTGAAGTCCAGTGACCATATTGTGCTTTCTCTTCAAATACAATGACCGTAAGTGTCGTCCACAAAATACGGAGCACGCATCAAATGCAAAGTCCGTTAGTGTCATCAACAAAATATGGAGACGTATCGTGAGCTAGATACCGTTGTACTATTGTATATGCTTATTTTCTTAGTGGCCGATTGCGTGTGTGGTGTGGTGGGCACATCATTTCTAGTTGTGGTGGGTCAACATGAAGACTCATGGGTCGGTTCCATCCTGCGCCACATATAGGTTGGACCGAGACGTGTTATACGGAGACCCATGTGGAGGACTCGGCGTACAACACGAAGCTACCAGAGTCGCGGAGGACTCTATCCCCTATAGTGATAAGCCGACTATATATGATTTGTGACCCTAGGCCCTTAGTATGTTATACAAGCTTGGGGGCTAGTTCGTCGATAGTATACACACACGCACAATGCCTAGTATTCACGTGTACTTTGTACACACCCCTATCACTAATATATACAGTACCAGGAGTAGGCTCTTTCTTCAACTGCAAGGGTCCGATCCGAACTAGGGTAAAACTTTGCCCCGTATTACCATCCAGCCTAACAGCGAGGGATATCCTACCGAATGATATGATGAAATCATATCTGCCAACTACTATTAGGGAGGTGTGTCTGGGGGGGGGGCAATGTGTGCGAGAGAGGCCTAAAGATAATGTGTGTGCGGGAGACACGTAGGCACATATATGTGCGTATAGAGGGCTAGTAGAGACCGTGCTTGTGTATATATGCATGTGAGAGAAATAATGTTTTCCAACTGAGATTAGTGAAAAGAGTGGTACATAGTAGTCAGAAAGAGAGAGAGAGAAACAGAGAGAGCATGTGCATGAGACACCCCGACACCCTAAGAGATATTGTGAGCATGTGTGAAAGAGAAATGCCAATGCATATATAGTGTGTGCAGTTATGCGTTAGATAGAGAGAGAGATATAACGCGTTTGTGAGAACAGGGCAAGGCATAGTGCATCTACGTGTAAAAGGCGGTCTACGCATTAAATTAAAATATAAATGGCATTATTATTTTTGGATGAGATCATGAATTTTGCAAAATTGCGTATGGACGAAAATCAGTCTATCAGACACCCATACTCTATTGAATTCTAGCATGTGCATGTGTTTATTTCATATTATCGATCCATAGAGTGAGAGCGGTTTGAAATACAGGCAATGGATGCTTCTGCAATTCATATATAAACATTAATTAGTGCACTCCATGTTGTTAGTGTGAAGCACTTTATACATTTGTCACTTGCATGGATACATTCCAAATTGCTAGCTAAGAAATGAAATACATGTCGAATTCAACATAAAGGGGATTTCGAAGATTCGAATTCATAGGAAGTGCATTCATCTATTTGAACCCGAGATAATGGCATTTGTAAATCAGATGTAAAAGGGGGCATCAATCTTTGTTGTGAGTTTGAACATGCTATATATATTCATACGCATATCTAACTCGTTTTTTGCAACCAAGGAGATTATACCTGGAACCATGCATGAACTGAGGTAAGTTGCATATTTTTTAATATATACTCATGTACAATGCATATTAAAATGTGCCCCCTCCATTCCAAAATAATCGTAGCTTTAGGATTTTCAAGAGTAAAGATTTGTGAAGTTTGACAAATCCTGAAAGTTCAATTCAAGAGAACCGAAAACGTTAATGCCTCTGCTCCCAAATATTGAACGAAGCGCCAAATCGGCCTCTGGTCACCCGAAACCGCGTAGACTAATGTTTTGGTGGTAGGAAATTACTATCCTGACTCTGGCCCGTGTAGCCTATCGGCCCGATGTTCAAAGGTCTAAACCGGGGTAGGTTTGTAACTTCACCAAGATGCCAGTCTCAACCGCCTCCGATAAGCATTCATACGCCATGGGCGCCTAAACACCCATGCGCTCGGCTGAAATCTATCCCGACCACATTTGGGACACCTGACATGACTGTCCTACCCCCAACCCGCAATATGTCCGAAATTTTAGATGGGGGCAAAGTTTGTAACTTTCCCCAAATTTCAAACAAGCGCGTCTAAAACCGAAACACTATTCCCCCTTAGTTCCCCGCCTCCCTCCGTTTCCCCATTCATACTCCATGGGCGCGAAAACGCCCTCTCCACCAGCCGCAAAACCCCAGCCACTCCACCCCATAGCGGCCAATCCACCACCGCCCTCCTCCATCACGCCGGAGCCGGTACCCCGACGTCATCGTCCAACGCAACCACAACCGCAACGCCCTCAAGGACTTAGCAGCTGAAGCCGAGGTAGAGATGCCTCCACGATGCCGACGCTGATGTGCGCCATACCAGAATCACTCCGACCACGTCGTCCTGCGCCTCACTGCTGCAGCTCCACTGTCGCAACCGTCCACCGCACTGGAGCTGTTCCCGCTATGCCGTCGTTCACCACCTTAGATCTACTTCCCCACCACCGACAAACGGCCACCGCACCACACTCAACAACTTGGCCATGGGTTCGTCCAAGGCTACACTGTCCTCCACAACTTCTGGTTCCTGGCGAACAACAAGATCATCGGAAAAACAGAAGGAGAACACAGCACTGCCAGCAGAAAGAGGTACTCCTCTTCCCTTATTCATGCAAATCTTACAACTCCGCTCACACCGTATTCATCCCACGAAAGAAACTAGTTGAGCGCTTCTTACTGCATCTTCTTCGTGATACAAATGCACAAGGTTTCCTCCCTTTTACTATTTCACCTTTTCTAGAGGTCAGTAGCCCACCTGGATTTCAATTCAGGGTCAGTCGAACCACAATTAAAAGAAGCAGCACCAGCTTAGGCGCGCTGAGCACCTAGTCTACCTATTCCCCGAGGAAGCGGCGCATCGGTGTCTATCATAGGGGTGTGGGGCGCAGGAGCTGCTTGCGCCCGATCTGGAGGTCGCCGGGGCTTGAATGGATGGCCTGGGGGGCGGTGCCAAGCACGGCGGTGCGTTGAGGTTGAGGGGAGGGCGCAGGCAGGGGAGGAATACTGGGCCGATGGTCACTGGCGTTTCGAGGAAGATCGTCAACACTGACTGGCTAGAGGTAGATGAAGGTGATATGCCCGTTCTTTGTACATCAGACAGTGTAGAAAAAATGGACTGACCTATTTGCTTTCAGTCGATTGTTATTTTCATAGAATCCTGTAGTAATTGAGTGTGCCATGCATGTTGTAGAGCTATCATATGTCTCCCGTCATTTATTTCTCACCGACCTGCTATCTGCTACCTTTACACTGTACTAATTGTGCACACACTTCACCCATACTCACACTATTGTTTTTTTATGCATGGGTATTTCAGACTCAGACGCGGTGTTGATGAATGCAGAAAAGAAAAGACAGAAGTCGCTCCAGTGTGATTCGAAGATAAGCAGTAATTGTTTCAGCGCTCTAATGGGTGCAGTGTCAGCAGTTGGTGACAGTAAACGTTGCTCTGCAGTTGATGATCTCAATTGCCACACACAACCATCCCAGGTGCTTGCTTTAACTTCGCACTGTCAAATGTGGTTACATGTTGCATATGGTGTCTAGCTTGTATTGCTTCCAATTTGGTTTAATTGCATCTGCTTACTTTACACATTATACCTTTGATAATGACATGCCTTCCTGTTTTTGATACATACTACATATGTCTATTAACCATGTTCGTACATCAAACTAATGCTGTTTTGTATCCCTCGTCAATCACTTATGATGAGACAGTCACCCGGGTGGGTTACTGTGAGACGCCCTACTCGTTTAATGAGTGCAGTGTCATCCTCCCCACATGATTCTCAAGAAACAGCAAGGCTAAATTAAGATATTCAGCATAGCTCTCTAGTTGATCACCGCAATTCCCCCACACCACCATCGTAGGTGCTTGCTCTTACTTGGCAGTGTGATATGTTGTTGCATGTTGCATATGGTGTCTACCTTGTAATGCTTCTAATTAGGGTAAATTGCATCTGCTTAGTTAACACATTATACCTGTGAATATGACATGCCTTCCTGTTTTTGGTACATACTACGTCTTTCTATCAACCATGTTCTTACATCAAACTACTTCTCTTATGTATCCCTCATCAATGCTCCTAATTTCTTAAATTGCATCTCCTTAGCTTACACATTATACATGTGAATATGACACGCCTTCCTGTTTTTGGTACATACTACATCTGCCTATCACACCATGTTCTTACATCAAACTACTGTTCTTGTGTATCCTGCGTCTATCGCTTATGATGAGACAGTCACGCGCGTGGGTTAATATGAGACGCAATACTCTTATAAAGAATGCAATTTCATCCTCTCCACATGATTCTCAAGAAACAACAAGCCTAAATGAAGATATTGAACGTTGCTCTGTACCTGAAGACATCACTTCCCCTACACCACCATCACAGGTGCTTGCTCGAACTTCACAGTGTGATATGTGGTTGCATGTTGCATACGGTGTCTAGCTTGAAATGCTTATAATTAGGGTAAATTGCATCTGCTTAGTGTACACACTATACCTATGAATATGACATGCCTTCCTATTTTTGGTACACACTACATCTATGTGTTAACCTTGTTCTTACATGAAACTACCTCTCTTCTGTATCCTGCATCAATCACTTACGATGAGTCACCTTTATTCATTGCATATTGCATATTATTTCTAGCCTGTTGCCATGTATTGCTTCTAATTTGGTCAAATACATTTGTTAGGGCACCCTTTTAATTTGGCAGAGTGATATTGGTTTCATCTTTCATATGGTTTCTAGCTTGCATCGATTCTAACAAGTTCAAGCACCTTCTGCTTAGTTCAAGCACCGTCCTGTTTTTCATACATATTCCATCCTCCTATCATGCGGCTTCCTTACATGAAAGTAGTGTTCATCAGTATCATGCATCAATAAGTTCTGAAGAGCAAATTTTATTCCTTTTTCTTGTGGGTTTGACTTGACAAGGCAAAATCAAGAAAGAGGAAGGAAAAGAGTAAGGAAGGAGATGATGGTGGTCCTCCGCAGCAACGTAAACGGAGCATCTGTACCGATTCTCCTTGTACTAATAGTGCATTACATGGTCCAAGTCTCCGCTCCCCTACTCCACCATCCAAGGTGCTTGCTCTAACTTGGCAGTGTGATATCTGGTTGCATGTTGCATATGGTGTCTAGCTCGTATTGCTCCTAATTAGTGTAAACTGCATCTGCTTAGCTTACACATGATACATGTGAATATGACACACTTTCCTGTTTTTGGTACATACTATATCTGTCTATCACACCATGTTCTTACATGAAACTACTCTTATTGTGTATCCTGCATCAGTCACTTATGATGGGACACCTTTAAGTTGGCAGTGTGATATTGTTTTTGCGTCTTGAATATTATTTGTAGCATGTATTGCTTCTAGTTTGATGAACGCCACCTATGACGAGACAGTTTTAACTTGGCAGAGTGATATTGATTGCACCTTCCATATGGTGTCTTGCAATGTTTCTAATTTGTTGAAGTGCCTTCTGCTTAGTTACCACATCATAGGTGTGAATATGTCAAGCCGTCCATTTTTTCGTACATATTCCATCCTCGTATCATGACTTTGCCTTTCATCAGAGTAGTGTTCGTCAGTATCATGGATGAATGAGTTCTGAAGAGCGAATGATATTCCTTTTTCTTGTCGGTATGACCTCACAATGCAAAATCAATAAAGATGAAGGAAATTGGCAAGGCATTGGATGATGGTGGTCCTTCCGAGCAACTGAAATGGAGGTTCTATATAGATTCTACTCCGCCATCCTCCCAACAAGATTCGCAAGACAATGCAAGGCTAGACAGTCAATGTAGCTGTGTAGATGATGAGCACATCTCCCCTACTCCACCATCACAGGTGCTTGCTCTAACTTGGCACTATTATATGTGGTTGCATGTTGCGTATGGTGTCTAGATTGTATTGCTTCTAACTTTGTTGAATTGCATCGACTTACTTCACACATAATGCCTGTGAATATGACATGTGTTCCTGTTTCTACATCAGACTACTATTCTTGCATATCCCGCATCCGTCACTTATGATAAGGCACCTTTAAGTCGCCATTGTGATATTGGTTGTGTCTTGTATATGATTTCTAGCATATACTGCTTCTAATTTGTTGAAACGCCATACAGTTTGAACTTGGTAGAGTGATATTGGTTGCATCTTTCATATGGGGTCTGGCTTGTAGTGCTTCTAATTTGTTGAAATGTCTTCTCCTTAGTTACGACATCATAGGTGTGAATATGTCACACCATCCTGTTTTTCATACATATTCCATCCTAGCATCATGTGTTTGCCTTTCATCCGAGTAGTGTTCGTGAGTATCATGCATGAATGAGTTCTGAAGAGTGAATTTTATTCCTTTTTCTTATCGGTTTGACTTCACAATGCAAAATCATTACAGCTGAAGGAAATTAGTCCGGCAGTGGATGATGGTGGTCCTTCGGAGCAACTCAAACAGGGGGTCTCTACAGATTCTACTCCGCCATCCTCCCAACAAGATTCGCAAGACAACACAAGGCTGGACAGTCAACGTAGTTGTGTAGATGATGAGCACATCTCTCCTAATCCACCATCACAGGTGCTTTCTCTAATGTGACACTATTATATGTGGTTGCATGTTGCGTATGATGTCTAGCTTGTATTGCTTCTACCTTGAATTGCATCTGCTTACTTTACACATAATGCCTGTGAACATGACACGTGTTCTTGTTTCTAGAACATACGTGTACATGATGAGCACATCTCCCCTACTCCACCATCACATGTGCTTGCTCTTAATTGGAACTGTTATACGTGGTTGCGTTTTCCGTATGATGTCTAGTTTGTATTGCTTCTGATTATGTAGAATTGCATCTGCCTAGCTAACAACTTATACCTGCAACGATCACTTACCCATAAGACACATTTAACTTGGGACTGTGATGTAGGTTTCATCTTGCATTGTCTTCTAGCTTGTACCGCATATAATTTCTTGAAATGGAACTTACGATGAGACACTTTTTAACCTGATAGAGTGATATTGGTTGCATGTTCATATGGTTCCTAGCTTTCGTTTCTTCTAATTTTGTAGAAATGCCTTCCGCTTACTATTTTTTCATACATATTCCATCCTCCTATCGTACGTGTGAATATGAAACGTTGTCTTTTTTGTATATATTCCATCCTCCTATCCTGCGCTTGCCTTACATCAAAGTAGTGTTCGTCTGTATCATGCATCAACCAGTTATGCAGAGCTAATTTTATTCATCTTCTTGTGGTTTTGACTTCATAAGGCAATATCAGAAAATAGGAAGGAAAAGAGTAAGTTAGGGGATGTTGGTGGTACTCCACACCGACGCAAACAGAGACTCTCTAGATTTGCCATTGCTACTGCTAATGAAGTTGAAGTCCCAAGTCTACATGATGAGTACATCTCTCGCACTCCACCATCATAGGTGCTTTCTCTAAGTTGACAGTGTGATAATTGGTTTCATGTTTCATATGTTGTCTAGCCTATATTTCTTCTATTTTGATTAAATTGCACCTGCTGAGTTTATATGT
Organism: Triticum aestivum; assembly: GCF_018294505.1. Classification (NCBI taxonomy): domain Eukaryota; kingdom Viridiplantae; phylum Streptophyta; class Magnoliopsida; order Poales; family Poaceae; genus Triticum; species Triticum aestivum. The sequence goes on along the minus strand of NC_057804.1, from coordinate 213,356,421 downwards.
TATACATGTGCATATGACATGGCTTCCTGTGTCTAGAATAGACTGCATCTATCTATCATACCATGTTCTTACATCAAAGTACTGTGGTTGTGTATCCCGCATCAGTAACTCATGATTGGACGCTTTTCACATGGCAGTTTGATAGTGGTTACATCTTGCATTGATTTCTACGTTGTACTGCTTCTAATTTTTCGAATTGCCACTTATGACAAGACACTTTTAACTTGGTAGAGTAATATTGGTTGCATCTTTCATATGGTGTCTAGCTTGCATTACTTCTATTTTCTTGAAAATCCTTCTGCTTAGTTTGCACATCCTAGCTGTGAATATGTCATGTCGTCCTGTTTTTCTTACATATTCCATCCTCATACAGTTGTCTTACATCCTAGCTTGTCTGTATCATGCATCAATGAGTTTTGAAGAGTGATTTTATTCTTTTGTGTTGTGGGTACAACTTGACATGGCAAAGACAAAAAAGAGCAAGGAAAATAATATAGTAGGGAGTGTTGTTACTCGTCGGGTGAAACGGAAAAGGTTCTCCCGTCAAGATTCTGCTGGTACTTATAGTGCAGTAGAAGGTCCAAGTCCACCGGCTAAATCTACAAACACAGTATCACCTGCTCCACCAGCTGCAGCATCTGCTTCAACTGTACCAGCATCTCAACCAGTTACTCGTTCGTTTGCTCTGGAATTGGCCAGTTCCCAAGCTATATTCACACCTAACACTACTTCCAAAGCACTGCTGACACAACAGGACTTGGCAAGATCAGATGAACCTCATGAGCATCAACACCAAGACAATACCTGACCGAGTCAAGTTGCAGTTGCATGGTCCTTTATATGTACTCTCACAGTTTGATGTACACTAACACTTTCCATATTCGTTGTTGAAATAGCACCACGACGCAAGCGAAAACAGACATCAGGGATAATGCTTGACAGATTAACAAAATCTAAAGGAGGAAGAATGGAGATCCATTTTGAGGCAGGTTTAAAAAGGCCACGTGATGCTACAGAGTCAGCCAAGTTAGTATCAGAGGCAGCTGTTGCCGTTAGGTGTCATGCGCGTATCCTCCCAACGTGGATCCAGTAATGGAATGAGAAAGACAATACCCAGTTTAACACCTTCCTTGACCATTTATCCGTAACTAATGTTATTCATCGCAATTAGTAATATTGTCTTGCTCTGTCCCATACTTTCTAGCTTCCTCCTAATAAGACTCACATTCTTTTTTCAATAGATGAGGTTCAAGTTGGATCGGAAAGATGATGCAACTAAACAAGCATGCACTCATGTTTTTCAGTCTGCTCACTTTGAAGGCAAGGCTAACAATGAAATCGCCCAAACATCTCCAGTGGAATATATTACATATGAAGACTGGACAACCCTCGTTAAACACTGGTCTGATCCAAAGTATCAGGTAGGCTATATGTATTTGATCAGACCACATATTGAACTTGTATTTATGTATGTGCCTTACAAGTGTATCTTCTTCTAGGCTAACTGTTTGAAGAACAAAACCAACCATTCTAAAGTGAAATTCCAACAGACAACAGGATCTCGTAACTATATTGCACACTGCGAGGCTCTTGTAAATAGCTACTACTGCCTTCTTTTTTTGTGCCATATTATCGTATCTATATTGACTTGTTCCAAATATAGAGGAAAGCCCGTGCGGACCAAAAAGAACCTAAACCGAATGCAGTGCAAATCTTCAAGGATTGCCACACCAGCAAGATGAAGGGCATGAGCACACCGGTTCAAGCCGCTATTGTAAGTCCTTACTCCTCCTGCCTTGAACTGATTGGTACTGTGATATGTTCATTTAACTACTTGGTTTGCAGCCAATGTTAGTTACTCTGTTCACTTTTATACACAGTTCTCTTAACGTATCATTTCACCTTACATGGTTTAAAAAAGATGAAGGATATTCTTTCGATCTTGATCTGTAATCTAGTTGTTATGTTCACATGCGCACACAATGATAAAAATAGCCTGTTTGTTTTATATCTGTTTGCCCATGATATGAATGCTGTCATACTATGTTCATCCTACTTTAAACCATGTCTCTTTATCCTTAGATGTCAACGAATGTGAGGAAATAGACAATACAATAGGCATGCTACATGGACATATGTTCCGAAAGTGATTTTATTATGTAGTTGGCACTACAATACATGCTAATGTATTATAGTAGTTCACCAAAATAAGTTATGTATAAACGTTTAACCTACTTTGTTTGTTTCTGTCTCATTAGTAACTTATCCGGTACACTAATCTACAAGTTCAAACTTTCAGGAAGCTATGGAACAAATGATTGAACAGCCACAACCACCTGAAGGTGACGAGGCTACTACAGGCACAATGTCACCTCTTGCTGAAGTGCGTCAGTATCTCTCCACTAACAGTGCAAAAAGCACCTTCCTGCATAATTCTGGGTTGGTTGTTAAGGTAACCTCGTCCAAATCGCCTACTGAACAAAATCTTCCTGCTAGACAGAGTGATATATCTGTGCTCCAGACACAAGTCCAATCCCTAATGGACATTGTTTAAGAAACAAGAATAGTGGTTGAGAAATGTCTTCAAGATATGAATGGTTTTCAAACCAGACTATCAGACATTCTCTTCGTTGTTGAAGAGCAATGGAGGAAAAAAGGTGGAGATCGTGCTGCTCCATCAGATTCTACAGCCTGAAACATTAGCACTCAGGTCAAATGATCTGTGCTTCTATACATTTGGTGGTGCTTTTATCTGGAAGGACTGTAAACTTTATGCCAACAGGCCTTTTGTTGTATGATTGGAATTTATTTGGTTGTGATACAACATTTATGATGCTGCCACAGGCTGTAGTAATTATGACGCTATTTTTGTATAGTGTAGGTTTATCTTAGTAATGTATTCGGCCGAAAGCTTCGTAGGAGCCCAACATGCCAACATTCATCGGGCCCATTCGAATTGGGCTAAAAACGATTACGGGCCGAAATTGACATGTAGCCCACTAAAAATATCTGGGCTTAAATTAGCATAAGCTTTCAAATTTTTCTGCTAGGCCTGTGCCCATAGTGGGCCTTTAACAGGCCTAAACATAATTTGGTCCCTCAGTAAAAATAGGCCGTTTACAGGTGTAAATATCTCGAGCCCATAAAAAACATGGGCCTTTAATAGACAGAAAGTGAGATTGGGCCCTGATTGTGCCAAATAACCCACTGGACATAGCAGGCTGAAATGGTGGCCCATTTACGATGCAGATATTTGACAGGCTGAAATTCGGACGGGCCGTAAATGCGCCGACCTAATACACGGTCCTTTAACAGGCCAGAACTTCGGTCGGGCTAGATTATCATCATTTTTATATGGGCCGTTAATGGGCCCGATATGACGTTGGGCCACATATGGCCCATGGTTTACGTCCGGCGTTAACAGGCCGAAAATGACAATAGGCCGAAAGTGACCCAAATCAATAGTGGGCCTCTAACAGGCCGAATGACAGAAATGGCCGAATATGACCTAAATCCTTCATGGTCGTTTATGGGCTGAAAGTTTTGATGGCCTGTAAATGGGCCCAAATAAAGCCGGACCTTTAATAGGCCGGAAATACACAGGGCCGCAATTCGGCCCAATTACTTAGCAGACTATTAACGGGCCAGAAGTGACCATGGGCCGCATTGATGACAAGTTTAGACCACGCCATCGACGTTCCGATTTGACAGAGAATGTTGGGCCTTTAGCTGGGCCGGCCCATTATGGTTTGCAGAATCTTGTGGGCCTTTAGCTGGGCCGGCCCATTGTGGTACGCAAAATCTTGTGGGCCTTTAGCTGGGCCGGCCCATTATGGTCCGCTAAATTTTGTGGGCCTTTAGCTGGGCCGGCCCATTATGGTCTGCTAAATCTTATGGGCCTTCGGTTGGGCCGGCCCATTTAAACTTTGTGGGCCACTTTTGGGCCGGTCCACGTGTCAACATATCATAGGCCCATCTCGACCGTTGGATGAGTGACACCTGTGCCAACGCGGAGCTGACACGTGGATCCATCAACCAATGAGAATTTTACACGTGGAAAATCGGCATTGGTCGTGGCTGTTAACGGGTTATCAGATCCAAAGTCCGACCCGATAGCTTAACGGCGTTCCGTTACGGTGGATGCCACGTGTCGGTCACCCTTGACGAAAGCACTTCTGTGACACGCGATTTATCGTCATGGAAGTGGACACTTCCATGATGATAATTTTGGTAATGTCATGGAACACTTCTACGACAGCACAGGTATGACTATCTTGATTATGTCATAAATTTGTCATGGATGTACATGCATGACAAAAAACGCGACCTATTGTGACAAACACGTATCATCACGGAAGTGTATTTTTTTGTAGTGCAGGTCGAATCAAGACCGTGCGCGTTGAACACCGGCATCATGGTGATCATGGCGGTCAGGCAAGAGTTGTTGCTCAACGGGACCACCCCCGCTGGCAACCTGAATGGATTGTAAGCCTTGCCGGTCTTGGAGGCCTTGCCGGTCTTCTCGGCCTTGCCGGTCTTGTCAATCTTGTGCTGAAAAAACCTCTGACAGAGGGACGCATGCTAAATCACCGTAAAGTTATATTTCAGGCCTGGGCGAAGCCTCATGATGTCTGCCACATTTTTGAAATCCCAAGCCGGCCTCCCCTTCTTGTGCAGAGGAGCAATACGGCGACGGATGAAATTGGCTCCAATCATCTCGAGCGTAAGCCCGGGTGAGGTGAGGTGATGGATCCTAGTGGTGGCGATCGTGAGCTTCTCGTCGTTAGCGTCGAGCTCGCACCAGTCATTGCCGCATACCAGCATCTTTCGGCAGACCTGGCAAAGCTCATGCAGATCCTTCTCCTTGATCCAGCATCACCGGCCCTGCCATTCTTCGCACTTTTCCTTATGCGAACCCTCTGGTTACTTGCCCTTGCTCAAAGCCCTTTGGGATCCAAGTGATGCAGCCAGAGATGGCACCCCCTGGCTGCATGCGAGGGACGAAATAGTGGTGGAAGAGCGCCACGTTGGGGTGTACCCCGGCGAAGCCCTCGCAAAGGTGGGTGAAGAAGGCCATGCACGCCACGACATTCAGCATCAGATCTAGAAGGTGGAAGCCATAGGTGTGCATGATGTCATTGAAGAAATCTGAGAAAGGGGGGCAGAGCCTGCAGGATAAGTAATCGACAAAAAAAGGGTATTTATCTGGACAGGGCTTGGCGAAGGGAGCGAGGATAATGTGTGTGGCAGGATGCCCCATCATCTCTCTCCCCCACGGGCCCTTGAATCGGTCCCTGAGCGTGAGCGCGTCGATCGTCGAGGTGAAGAGGACATGCTTCTTCCGTGTCTTCACCATCTCGCTCTCTGGAACCTCCTTCCCCACGGTGGCCTTGGCCACTCCCTTGCCCTTGCTTGCCTTGGGCGCCATGGTGGCTGAGAGAGGGCAAGGGGTCAAGAGCAATGGAGGCGCGGCAGCGGCGAGCGGAGGCGAGAGCTCTGGTTTGCGCTCGAGGAAGAATAAGGGGGACGGCGGTTCCTAGATTAGGAAAGGTAGGAAGGGTAAATGAGCAGCGCCCCTACGGATTCCTCTTTCCATGGGGAAAAGGTGCGTGCCGCCTCTTTACTATTCACTGCAAGCTGATGCAGGCGTGATGCGATCGTTCCATGCACGAACCCCACGTCACGCACTCAATGCAGATCATGGGGAAGCGCACCTGATGAAAAGATTACAGCGGTTAAATCTCTGACACGCATGCCCGCACACTACTTTGGGCCTGGCCCAACTACGCTTTGCGCTTATGTGTGGCCCAGGACCGGGGGCTCCTGTCGGTGTAAAAAAGTATGGGCTTTTATATACCCCTTACTTGTGCATGGGCAGTCATAGCCACACCTGTGGCAAGGCTTGGCAGTGCAACAGAAGGAAAGATGCAAGACTACCAAGACAAGCATCCAAGCCAATGAAGAAAGAACAGAAGACAAGCTACACCTCCCCCAGCAACACCTTTGCCGGGGAGGCCTACGTAGCCCCGGCAAGAGCCTTGCCAGGGAAACTTGTTCAGCACCAGCAAGGCCGCGCCACCCTTGACCCGAGAGCTCTAACACCCTTGACAATGTCAAGGCCAAGGCTCGAGGGCGAATGTATAGTAGCATGCAAGTTGTTGCAAAGACTGGTGGCTTGCGGATCTACGTGAATACCAGAAGACAAAGACCCCCGGCAAGGCCCTTGTTAGGGACAACTGTGAGGCCCCGGCAAGATCCTTGCCGGGGAAAATGGCAGGGCCACAGCCAGGCCCACACCCGACGAGGTTTTGCCACCCCTCGGCCGTTCCAGCGTGGCGACCAGCTTGCCAACTAGGCAGACGCCTGCATGGCGGCATGCAGATTCTAAGCCAACTAAGCAAAAAACTACGTGGTGGCATGACAATCTTCGTGAAGCCTGCCACTGGACCAGCACAGCAGCTAGCCAGCTAGCATGGCCCTGCATGCCTACTCAACCTAGACGCGTGTCAAGGTAGGAAGAGGCGGAAACAAACGGGACGGGCTCTGTTGCCGTCACTGATAGAGTTGACGGGCACGTAGGCAGCGCATTAAATGCGTTTGTCCTATGATGTCAGAGATAAACTTGTACACTGTAGATACTTTCCACCTCCTGTGTGCCACTGTGGCGACCCCTTTGACATATAAAAGGAGGCCCAAGGCATACTGGGAGAGGATTCAGACTCTTTGGACATGGCATGCACCGTAGCTAGTCTAAAAACTCAAGAACATCAGACATACACCATGAAGCAGGACTAGGGTTTTACGCATCATTGTGGCCCAAACCATGGTAAAATTCCCTTCTGCTGATCACTAGACCTACTCTTTGCGCACCTATCTCCCCGCCAACTATAGAAGGGATCCTCGTGATCCCATAGGTGTCGTTTCCTCGACACTTCAAGGACACATTGTTGTTGCCGCTGTCGATCTGGGCTGCTACTCGGTAATCTTACAGGCAAATCTCTAGTTTGACTCGTTGGTGAACTTGCTAATGCCCGTAGCCAATTTGAAGTTATTGGGAATTTCTTATGCTCATATGTAATGGCTGAAACACTCGGGACCTAAGGATACGGAACCACTCACGATATCATGATCTCGGCTATCTTGCAGGGCACGACCCCTGACGACCAAGCTCTAAGCAAGAACAGATCTCATGTTAAATAGAGGGTCTCGATTGTCCCTCATATGACGAGCCGTACCAGGCTTACGATCACCGACGTGTGTACACCTATCATCATCGAGCGGACGCCCGTATGTGTTGTCTCTTGGCGGAGGCACTAGGGTGCGATCATGTCATCATGATGCCGGGGCGACTCGACTCGATCCCGCCTCTGACCTTCATGGTGGTCTCTTGAGGAGGAAGTGACTTGTGCTTGGAAGAGACGAGTTGGTTGTGTGCCGACTGGACAGTTTCTGCAAGCACTGATGTGCTGTGGATCTGATCTTTGGATTGGGACACTGTCGCATTCTGTGACAATGCCGTATTCAGGAGGGCCTAGATCTACAGAATCCCCTCTCTTACTAGGGAGCCGGAGTGTTGGAGGGAATCTGTGATGCAAGTTGCGGCTGCCAGATATTGCAATAGAGTACTAAGGACTTGATACTTACGAGGTTGGTCACTCGAGTAGAGCCGGTGTTTGTGCCGACTGGAACTAGTTGATGGCGCTCACGTTTGTCCAGCTCCATCTGAAGCCATTCAAGGCGATCGTGCTCTGCCAGAGTGGCCAGGCGAGTTGACTCCATGGCTAACTTCTTGGGAGTCGTCCCGGTGATGGGAGTGTTTAGGAGCTAGTCGTTCCTGCGATGGAGCTTGTCCCACTGCTCCCAAGTGAGAGCCTGAGGTACATACGGCTCGTGGATCGGGAAGCCGCCATTGGTGTTGATGTGGGACGTACCCACACAACCATCTTTGGGCTCCGTGTAATCCGGGGGTACGCGGTGCTCGGATTTATCCACCATGAGAATCTCGGCCGTTGACTCGACGCTCTCGGACTCAGACTCCTCTAAGGATTTGCCAAGTGATCCGTTGGAGAGGTTGAGGGCGGGCTCATCGAACTCGATAGCCGCCACTTGTTCCATCGCTGCCTAGTTTGCAACAGCAGGCTTGATGCAATGCTGCAGCCATGAACGCCCGGAGAGCTTGCGACGACACACAATGGCAGGGTGGGTAACCACTCGGTACAGAGCCGAGGGCTGTCGGAGAAGGACTCCGCACGTGGAAGCACGGAAGTGCGTCACACAATAGAGGGGCAATGGCTCCACGTCTAGTGGGGCCTCGCGTAGCCACGCTGAGTCATCGGTGATGAAGGAGATCATCCAGAAACGAATATCGCCGCCGACTAACATGATGATGAAGAAATCCACCTATGCTGTGAAATTTTGGTAAACGCCTAGCCCCATGATGGGTGCCAACTGTCGGGGTTATGATCCTGATAATGAGTACTAGGGGTACGAATAAGGCGGCAGAGACTAGCTACGGTGTAGGCGTAACACTCGATGTTTAACGAGTTCAGGCCCCTGTCGGTGGAGGTAAAATCCCTATGCCTCATGCCCTGAGGCTTACTTTGATTTGATGGATATGGTTACACAGATTTAACGTTCCTGGCTATGGATAGGTGAGCAGTTTATATAAGAGTGTGTTGTAGCCCCATGTCTCACATGCCGCCAAGGCAACTAATGCGATTGAATGAGACAGTTACAAGTGTAATGAGCCTCTACTACAGCAATTACTTGTAACGGTAGTTATAACTCTATTTAGTGGATGACTTTGGATTCCTCGACTGTTGCAACTCCCATGACGCCTTCTTGTCCTGTACATCCAAGTGGTAGTTCAATCGCGGAGTGATGTGTGATTGTCCGAGTGCCGTCAACCTCCTGATTTATGCATCAAAATGTTGGCATGGTCCAAGGACCTGCCTATGATGGTGATGGGCCCTATGTCGGTCCTAGATGATGGGTGCCTGACCCTACCTATAATAGGTGACCGCATCAACGGCAGCACAGCCGACCACGGGAGGCGTGAGTAGGCGGTCCCACCTGTGCTTGTTTGGGCGGCTGGAGGAAGAAGATCAGATATTGAAGAAGGAAAACGACCATTGGGTTAACATCTAACGGTCACTACTGCTAGAATCGTTGTGAACAAAGTTGAAAGCCTTGCATACATGTCAACCTAGTAGACCCATAAGTCAGCCTCCAAATGTGTCACAAACAATATAAAGCCCGAAATTTCTAGCCAGATTAAATTAATTGTAACCCATTTTCTAGGCAAGCCGAATGCATCCCTTCTTGTCTATTAAGATTTCTAGCCCAGTAGGGCATAGAAAAGCAAGTAGGACTCCGTTGGGTATTCTGCAAAAAACATAATAGCTGGGCTAAATTTTTTGAGAAAGAAAACAAACTGGGTTGGTCATGTGGTAAACATATGACATAAATGCCTAGGCTAGACGGGCCACACCTCCCGTACAACCCAATCGATACCCCGCTCTATCTCAAAAACAAAAAAATATACCTCGCGAGCTGCTGGGTCCCGGGTGTCAGCCGCTCCTTGTGTAGTTATCTTGTTCATTCACTATGTTGACAGTGGCATGCGATCCAGATGTTAGGAAACCATCAAGAGGAACCATTTTTTCTTGTAATAAAGGAGGCACTAGCTTTCGTACTGTCATGATCTTGATGGGTCCATACTGTCATCCTCACCATGTACAGTCCTATCCTTATTCCTCTCGGTTGTTGACCATGTTGACAACAACGAAGTGCGCCACCGCGGTGACCAAACCAAGGCAGAGGTCGATGGCGAGGCCTTGTATGGGAACAAATAGGACCCGGGGAAGATGCGCCAGAGTTTTAGGGTGCGATGTGGTCATGATGCATGCACGGAAGCACAACCAGCCATGGGAGGTAGGAGCAGGCGGTCCCACCGTCGCTTGTTTGGCTTTGGCAGCTGGAGGAAGAAGTGACAAAAAAACACAACAGATGTTGAATGTCAATCCAACGGTCAAGGTTGGCACATTCATTTGTTGACTAAGCCGACAACACATAGGATACTTTTTTAGGAAGAAAATAAAATTTGGGCTCGTTCGCCATATACCTGAAACTGCCACCGTTTGATCTTGCATTGCAAATAAAACTATCAAGAAAATGAGTTCGTTTGCAGCCCTCCTCCCAGGGAACATTCCCTAGATAACATTCCCTAAAATGAAAGACTTGAGAAGGCGTACGAAACAAGCTAGTGTACCCTTAAAGAGACATTGCTGAGTTTTACAAAAAAAAGATGCGTGCTCCTATAGCTGGTTCGAATCCAAACCTAGACTATATGTCAGTTTCATTACATGTGGAAAAGGGAAGATTCATGTGATTTGTATTTCTGGGAAGTTGGTTATGTGGGAGAATCTAACTACGTTGAAAATTTGGTTAGCAAGGAATCCCAATACCAGCAGGTTTGGGTGTTGGACAAGTAACTGATGGAACAACAGAAGAGGAAGATGTAGAGTACAGGGTTAATGATGCAGTTCTCCTGAGCATGACTAAGCAACAACTATTGAATGGCCTTGGTAGTAATGAGGAGATGAAAGAGCTTGTGAAGATAATGGGCAAGATCATTTTGCTCTAGAGGATGATTGTGTCATTATTTGGAGTGTATGTAGCACTCGTGATGTATTCAGTGGCTATGACATGAGCACTTTGCTAAAACTGGTAATGAATGAAACATGTTTAGTAGGCAAGCAGTAGTGTTGTGAACATCTAATGATTTCTATTAATAGAAATTGAGGGGTATCCCCTTTTGCTCATAAATAAATAAGTAATAGAGGCCCTTCTGCTAATAAACAAATAAATTAGTAGAGGCCCTGTCAGGTCTTCATTCCCATTAGAAGACGTAGAGAAAATTGCAGTCCAACCGTAAACTATGTCATCAAATACAAGTTTCACACCTAAATATGGGTACACGCAAACAACAATCTCATCATGTTTTAGACGTCATACAATCACCAAAATTGGACCAACATACAGAATAAGTGATGTTCGCACAACAAAATACTAAGAAAACAACTTCTTCGGGTTTCAATTGTCATAGCAAACATAATTTCACATAGTAGATAAAAAGTTCTATTCTCAAAGGCACGTATGACCAAAGCAATCTAATCAACATCCGTAGCTGTAGCGTCAACATCTTCACCATGTGTATCAGTCTAAATCTTCATCCCCCTAGTGTCATCTTCTTCTTGATCCTCAATGTCCTTGAATGTTGGCTTCTTATTGATCAACTTCTTCTATGACCACATTCCGACAGGGAATCTATTTGCCAACATTATTTATGTGATGGTTCTCAAAGATACTACGAACATCTGTGGAATCTTCTACATCAGGAGCGGCGTAAGCATGATCTTGTTGTGCGAATTCATTAAACAAATTCCTCTACTCAAAGTTTTGGAATACTCTCCAGTCATCGCTATGTGCAATTGTGTCTTCCAAGAAAAATATCTGCGTTGCTTGATTTGCCAAAATATAAGGATCATCGGCGTGTTACACCACCTTGACACTGATGGATTTGAAATAATCATAAGCTTTTTGTTTTGCGATCCTAGAAAACAGGTTATACCAATGACAACCAAACAGAACCACACATCGATGAACCTCAAACTATAGATATACTACAACTGAACAATGTCTGTTATGTTAGCATACATTTCAGTTGTCACTTTTCTCATGCATATTTGTGCTCATGACGACACTATTTTGTGTCTTCCTGCCTTCCTCTAACAACTCAAGATTCATAATGTCTTACCCCAGTATCAGGACCCATTGCTAGTGCGTAAAGGGCATCATTAACTTCCTACCGATCCTCAGGCATGTTCTTAACTTATGGTTAGAAAATAGAAAAGCTGGACATCTTATGCACTCAATATATTAAAAAAACTGACACTCCAATTCAAAAGCTTACACGACTCTTCAACCATTTTTTCAAATCCTGCACTAACCAGTTTGTCAATGTTTCTTGGATTTTACGCCAGTAACTCCATTTTGTAGATGTTGCACAATATAGTGATCGTGTCAAACATCTAAATATATAAGAATGTGCTGCAAGTTTAGTAGATTACCAAGTATAAGCTGCAGTACCTAGAACTTACTCGATATAAGGTAGAATCTCAGGACAGTTATTCACCACATACCAAACCATTTTGTCCAAATCTTTAGGTTTTTCATCTTGTTGACTCTTTCCTTTAACTCGACTAAAACAATCGAAAACATTGAGCTCAGGATTGTTTTCACCCACCTTTTTGCTAAGCTGATCAGTTGTTTCAATGTATTTTGAGCAGAATGTCAACGCTTTTGTAGCAATGTTGGCATCTGCAATGGAACCCTCAGGTCTAGCTTTGTTCCTAACATTACTCTTGAAAGTGCCTAGCTGCCTTTCAATAGGGTACATCCATCCATACTGTACTGAACCTCTAAGTAGTGCCTCATCTGGTAGATGAATAGCCAAATGAACCATCACATCATAGAAGGCTGGACGATATATCTTCTTAGGGTTGCATAGGATAGTTGGTATCTTCGTCTCTAAGACGCTCTACAACATCTATCCTGATTAATTGTCCCATTTCAGCAACTGCTTTGTATAAGTCATGGCGGCCCAATCATCTAAGTATAACAGGTAAAACCCTTTGAAGTAGAACATGGCTCTGATGAGTTCTCAACCCTTGTACCTTGTTTCCATTTGCACTGACTCTCCTTTGTGGGTTGGAAGAAAATCCATGTGGGAATCTCACATGTGACAGGACCTTGCAGAATTCTTTTCTTTTTACCTTGTCCAAGACGTGCACAGCTAGTGCCATATCCCGTGATGCACCATCATCTTTCACCATCAAAACGAGTCCGATACCCAGGTGTATCAAATCAATCATGTATTTTAAGGTATCTTTCATCTTGCCTTCAATATTAATTAGTGTGTTGATAATGTCGTCACATATTTTTTTCCTGATGTGCATCACATCAAGATTATGCAACAGATCTAAATCTTTCCAATACTTCAAGTCCCACAATGTGGACCAGCGGGTAAACAATAATCTCTCTTGTGCCCTGCCATGCTTCCGTTTCCAGCTACCATTATCAGGATAGTTTCATGGTGTAATATGCCCGACCTTCCGTAATTCCACCTGCAACTCATCGGTGTTGAGCCTCTTTGGCGCATCACGGTTTTGATGAGCAGCATTGAACACAGGTTTTTTGTATTTTCTAGGACACGACTTTTCCTTGGCAAGGAAATGGCGGAGTCCAATGTAGCAGATCTTGCCAAGTGTTGCTTATGGCAGAGGATTCCTATCACAGTGAACACATCATTGTAACCATGTGTCGTTTTCCCAGACATAATGCCCAAAGTCAGATAGTCATGGATTCACCAAATTATAACAGTACACAGAAAGAAATCAGCTAGTGGGCTGCTATATAGGTCTTGAGAGAGAACAGCCCTCCATAACTTTTGAAGTTCCTCCACAAGAGGCTCCATGAATAAATCAAAATCCTTTCCAGGACTTTTTGGACCTAGGATGAGCAAGTCCATCATGTAATTTGATTCTTTGGTGCAGACATTTAATGGCATGTTGTAAGGGACAACTATATGTGGTGCTCTGGTGGCCAAATGGGTTGAATTCATCTGTAGCTAAACCAAGTCTAATGTTTGTTGGCTCAGCGGCAAATTTTTTGTGATGCAGATTCAAGCTTGTCCAGTCACTACCATGACATTGATGGCTCATTACATTCTGATCTATATACTCCTGCTTCCTAGAATGCCATAGTACATCCTCTCTTGTTTCAGCATAATGAAACATCCTCTGCAATCTTGGTATAATTAGAAAATGTCTCAGAACCTTATGAGGAATCTCTTCTCATCATCGCCATCTTTACATCTTGTTAATTTGCATTTTAGGCATTCACTTAAGTTGGCATAATCCTTCCAGAACTTAACACAATTATTCTTACAAACATGGCTAATATCATATCCAATTCCAACTGCATGAAGGAAAATCTTCATTTTACTGTAGGTGTGTAGCAGCTCAGACCCATCTTGGTAAGATTTGTGGAAAGCAGCCAACATTGAATCGAATGATTTTTGTTCACCTGCTCAGATGTCTTCACCTAAAGAAAGGTGACCATAGCTGAGAACACTGACAGCTTATTTCCTACGGTGACTTCCATGTTGCATTGTTCCAACATGCGGGCCCACCATTTTTCTCGTGCAGGTAACAGTTCTTGAAATGGGACAGATTGAGGCCGAGCACGCAGCCATCGAAGGCCATCTCAGCAACAAAGATAGAGTGTAAAATGGTGTCGAGCTATTTCACCTAACAGATTGGCTACAAAACCATGGCAATCTACATCACAATACATACATGGTCCTAATATACGGAAGGATATTTTAGCAACTAATCAGATGTGGCATGCCATCTCAGCAAAGCAGATTGAGTGCACAAGAGTGCAAGGAAGCTTCTTAAGCAGAGGATATTGGCTTTAAACTATTTTGGCAAGTAGCAAGATGAACAGCGTCTAGCAGTTAACATTCAGCGCTACTCCAACATGCACGGGCCTCGGTCTAGAATGCGCATGTCGTGTGAGAAGTTTACCGCTGTGCATCTCCACAAGAACATTGCCAGTAATGGCGATGCGGCTAGAGGAAAGCAGTCAACAAGCGCGTACTATGGGAGCGAGAGGATCGCCATGTGTCCCCTCGACGAACCATGGCGCCGACGTATCGGCGCGGTGAGGAGGGCGGCTTTGGTACAACGACTAGAGTGGAGGTGGTGGGGAGAGGGGGTTTGGGGAATATTATTGGCTAGTTGGCTGAAGGGCAGTTGAATTTGGGATTTGCGGGGAATTTTCGCGCGGTGGGCGAGGGAGTATGGCGCATGTTAGTTCCTTGAAATGTGGTCCCATGTGTCAGTAAAGAGGCAAGCTGAAGCGCATTCTGTTTGCGTGGGCGGTGTGCAGGACGAACTATGTGAGGGGTGCAATGTGACCGCGGCAGGCGAGCTATGAGTGTACCGCCTATTTAGTTTTAAATTTGGTGCTTCGCGCGATCCATTGATACTAATCCCAACTAAAACAGTGTGGCCGAGTCTTTTCCTGCGTGATATGCTGGGAGATTGGCTTAGTTGGTTTTTTAGGACATGGCTTAGTTAGTTTGGCAGACAGAGCGAGAGAAAGATGTGAAATGTGTGAATGTGTAGTGGATGTACTATTGGAGTCCCTATGTGTTTATATGCTTCGCATTCTAGCTTTGTTTTAGGTCGAACCTTCTAAACTTAGACCAAGTTTATACACACAAGAACAATGACAACGACAATACCAAGTACTGCCTCCATCCTTGTTTATTGGTCCCCATGGTAACCTATGCAAAATTTTGACCATAAATTTAACTAACAAAATGTTCATGCATATCACAAAAAATACATCGTTGAAAACTATGTTAAAATATGAATCCAACAATATAAATTCAATATATTTTCATACAATATATCTTACTATTATTGTGAAAGTTGATATACACTGAACGAGATTCATGCAAACACGGCAAATTTTCATTACATTCCAAACTTTTAGGACAAAAAAAAGAAAAGAAACCCGATCCTAAACCATCCTACGGCGGTGGCTGATGTCCACTTCCCTTTTTACTTCTGCATCGGTGATGACGTCCTCCATCTACCATCTCCATGAACATGAACGTTCAAGTCCTATGAAGTGAATGTCTGGTCTTCGACGAGGAAGAGTAGAATACGGGAGAAGGACTAGCCCAGTTGGCACACCATGCCCTGCCGCCGCCCATACCCTACTCATCCTCGGAGGAGTTCCAGACCTCGGCGGTGCCAGTGGACATGAGGTCGATGATGATGGATGTGGATGCTACATCATTGCTCACCTACCATATGAACCACCGAACGTTGGACGATGGCAACTAGGACACGTGGCTAGAGGTGCTCTCATCGTCGGCCGCTAGTGTGGCCCTTGCTTGTGCGACTGTGTCCGCGTCCGGCTATGTCGGTATTACATTGCAAGCGGCGAGTTGAGAAAGGTCGGCGACCTTGAGCTTCATCCCCAAAGACAAGCGTTCCTGCTGAAATGGTGGATGTGGTGCAAGGTAGGAGGATGCACTCTAGAGTGGTGTTTAGCTGGGCATTGCCGCTTTAAGTAGCTCATTCCAGTTAGGCCAAGCGTCCGGTGTGTCAATGAGTTGCTGGAGTTGGTTCCTCGGTCAGCTAGGCTGCTTAATGACGACATACGAACGAACAACATGAATGCGGGCAGCTGGCACTGGTTGGGAATGCATAGGCATGAGGGACGAGGGTTTTCTTGGGCCATGGTAGTCAGCTACGGGTGTGGCAATGTTGTAGATGCCCTTTGCTCACATGTGATGCCACATGTCATTGAAAAATCAAGACAACTTGCATTCCCTTGGGTCAGCAGCATGCCGGACTGACCTTGTCGAGGGTGCGACTTGAATGCGACATAGGTGTTGTCAGTGCACAGCCTTTTCATTTCGAACTTGTAAACCGAACACTTCTACTAGAGCATAACACCGAAAGCATATATTAAGTTGGCACCTCACCTCTAGCCAGCCTAGTAGCCCACAAGTACAATAGTTATTCATACTAGCATAAGTACCATTATAATAAGTGTACCGCCCTTTAATTTTCAACTTGTGAAGCATAACACTTGATTCAGTAGCCGGAAGATGTGTGTTGCCTGTTTTTTAATGGGTTTGATGTGTGCTAAGTGGTAATTAATCTTTCGGCTACTTAATAAAGTGTGTGACATGCACTCACTTCTGGAAATGGGGAAGGGAGATTCAGAAACTTGATTAAGCACCTCACCTCTGGCACATATGCCTGTCTCCATGTTGTGTCCTGGCCAGCTCGTTGCTCCTCTCGTCATGCATGCACAACCTTGCTGCAGTAACCGCCTTCAGTGATGCACGTGGAAAACAAAGAGGTAACTCGAGGTCGTTTGGATCCGAGGGAAGAACGGGATAGCTCGGGGTAGGAGAGGTAGACGAGCAGCACTTCCTAGCGGAGGATATCGTCACGCTGCTGAGAACCACCTAAGGCGGAGAAGAAGACAAGGACGTCATTGATTTGAAGAATCTTGCTTCGATTTCTTTGGCAAGGAAGGCAAGCAGACTGACCTGAAGCTAACTGACATAGTCTCGGGTCCTAGGAATGCAAATGGTTACGCTAAAACACTCCTTGGATGCGGCATGGGGCGCATACACGTCGGTGCCCTATGTATCCTCGACGAGCCCGGTGTTGAGCTGACGGTCGTGCCACAGCGGTGGTGCCAGCCTCGGCACCCTGAAGCCGAGCATGTCTAGCGACAATGAGCATGTCCCTCAATGCGGTCGCCCTACCCAGAGGTCATGCGGGAGCTGCGCCACATTGCTGGCCCCCACGACCCACATGAATGGTAGCCGGTGGCGAGAAGGTCGTGGGCAAGCTCCTCCATTGCTGCAGCGGAGGCACGCAGCGCGAAGACGAGAGGAGAGTGGCCGGCGGGGATAGGGTAGCAGTTGGAGGATGCGGGTTGGAGAGCGAGATGAGAAAGAAGACGAGTGATCCGCAAGTGGGACCTAGTTCAGCTAGCAGGTCAAATGTCAACTTTGACTATTCTTTGCCATGTCACCCCGAAAGGTGGGCCCCACCTATCGGTTTTGCTGTTTTCCCGACCAAATTCGAGCGTTAGTGCTCCGAGTAACACATTAGGTGTTGAACTGGTGGTTTTGTGCCGTGGTTCAAATGTGGTACAGTACCAAGTTGTTACCCTAGCCCTAAGTGTGGTGGTTTTGGGTAAATAACTCCATTTATTTGGTAATTAACATCATTGCATGAAATGAACTGACCACTTCATGTCATGTTAGGTAGTCTAAAGTAATTAAAAACATACACCCCTCACCCCTCACTCCATTTATTGGTTGATTACTTTTTTTATGTCAAAGCACAATAACAAAGTGGGAGTTAATACACCACGCCTAAGTATTTTAGGATTAATTTTGATATCGTAAGATAATTTATGCATTGGTATGGAGTGAGTATGTAAGTAGCTTGGAAAAATAGTAGTTACTTAGGTCGGTTTTTTGAGGCGTCCAAATATAATCATGTAGCATTGCTTCTTTATCATTCATATCCAACCCTTTTCTCCATCGATCATGCCGCCCTCTGGTCGAACCCATCCCCCCACATGCCTCATTTGAACATTCCGTCTAGTGTCATTCGCATGTGGGCCTAGACCGTGCTTGTATTTCCAATCTTGTAATGTGTCTGACATGCATACAGACAATCTGTTCGTTTACAATTTCATGTTGCCTCCACTAGGTGTCACTTCCCATCTTAGTTTTGACATCCCACTTGGTTCATGACATGAAAAATCTTGATGATATTGATAGATGTTGAGAGATCGAGTGTGTGTCGTGCAAGGAAATAAAGTTTTGGTGTGTTTCTATGATAGAAATGATCATGTGGGTGGAGAGAAGGGGGCATTTCTATGTGCGTGCATCCGTTGTGTACCATCTAGCTATGGATCGATTGAAAGAGGACTATGGTGGGTTCGAAGATCGACCAGTCGATTGATCTAGAGAGGGGCGGAGAGAAAGATGAATGTATGCTTAAAAAAGATGGATGAAAGGCTTGGTTACAACTAATGCATTGTAGAGTGACCAAGGCGTGTCAAAGAGCAGCCTGTCGAGCGATATACAATCCCGATACCTCAAGAGATTGATTATGTGTGACATGCACAAAGAGGAAGTGTCGGATATCGGGTTCCGGCAAAACCCTTAAGGTTCGAACTCTGGGGTGCGCACGAAGATCTACTCCCTACCGATCCAGGCCCCAAAACCTTGCCACGAATCTAAGCTACTCGATGAACAACACAAGGGACACACGGTTTATACAGGTTCGGGCCACCGTTGTGGTGTAATACCCTCATCTAGTGTGTGGTGTGGTGGATTGCCTCTGGGGCAGATGATGAACAGTACAGAGGAAGAACTGCCTCGCGAGTGTGTTCTTGAGCTGGCACGGTGTTCTACTTGGGTGGATTCGGTCTCTGTTGGCTCTCGGTGAGATCTCAATCAGATGTCCCTCTACTGTGGTGGCTATCTCTATTTATAAGGGCCCTGGTCCTCCTCCCAAATATTGAGCGGGAAGGGAGCCAACAACAGCCATTTTGAAGGGGGACAACTAGTACAAGCTATCCTGACTGAAGTTGGTCTTCGGCTTCCAAAGGCACTGGTGATGACGCCGTCTTGGGCTCCATGGTGATCTCCATCCTGCCGTCCTACTGGTCTTGGTCTCGTTGCACCAATATGGAAACCTTTGCTTGATGCCTCGGTACTCGGTGCCTGCGCTTGCCCCCCTTTGCACCAAAGAGGAAATGAGGACACTGCACAGGCTGGCTCCCGCCTGGCACCCGCTTGGTCTCGATCGTCAAGGCTTGCGTCACGAGCACCTTGCGAGGTACTCCTTGCCTTGATATCTCCGCCTCCTCACGAGCCAGCCTGGTGAGGCCGCCCCTGAGGAAGCCTTGCGTCATCCGCCCCACGAGGCTTGGCCCCACGTGAGGGTCTTGAGTGTTTTGTTGATGAAGATAGGCCGTACTGGGCCACTGCTTGAGCCACGCCGTAGGCCGCAGGCACACAAGGCTGGGGACCCCTATTCCCAGAACACCGATAGGAAGAGAGTTCATGTGTGTGTGTGTGTGCACGCGCGCATGCATGCAGGAGAGGTAGAGAGAGAGGGGGAGAGGGAGAGAGAGAGAGAGACCCCGAGATGAAACCGAGAGAGGTCGAGTGGTTGCATGTGTGATTAAGAGAGATGGTGCATCAAAGAAAAAACGTTTTATGCATAAGAAGACACATGGTATTTGAATCCCTTAAAATAGTTTCAAAAATTTGAATTCAACCTAAGGCAGATTCAATTTTGAAGCGGTAATCATAGCATCGGCAAATCATATATAAAGGGCATTCAATGTTTGTTTCTCTCTTGAACGTACAATATACTCCCTCCAATCCTTTTTACTTTACATATAAGTTTTGTGCGTAGTCAAAGTATCTCTACTTTTATCAAACTTACGGAAATAAGTACCAACATTCAACAACGCCCAATCAATATTGTTAGATTGGTACGTGAATGCTTGTTCTCGCACATCCTCTTCCTACTTGGATTCGCCACGTCTAGCCAGTCTAATAGTAAATTATTATTTTTCAAGCTCCACATCCAACAGTAGTAGGAGTAGTAGTACTAGTGGAGTACTGACAAGATCTGTAGTAGAACAAGGAGTGCCCCTAGTACTAGTATACTAACACTCAGTCGACCTCAAACTCTCCAAAAATTGCATATGAAGGTAAAGGGAAGGATTAGGAGAAGGCCAACACAATGTTGACACAGAGATTTTTGGCATGGTTTGGATAGGTGGTGCCATCGTACATCCACATTGATGGAGACTTCAACCCAAGAAGGGTAACGGTTGCGCGAGTCCATGAAGGGTCCATGAAGAAGCAACCTTCTCTATCCCACCATGTCCATCACCCACTAAGGACTTGCCTCACTCGGGTAGATCTTCACAAAGTAGGCTGTCTCCTTGCCCTTACAAACTTCTTGGTTCAACTCCACAATCTTGTAGGAGGCTCCCAAGTGACACCTAACCAATCTAGGAGGTACCACTCTCCAACAGGTAATAGATGGTGTGTTGATGATGAACTCCTTGCTCTTGTGCTTCAAATGATAGTCTCCCCAACACTCAACTCTCTCTCTCTCTCTCTCACACACTGATTTGGCTATGGTGGAAAAATGATTTCAGGGGAGAGAAACTGGGGGAAAGCTAGAGATCAAAATTCTAGTGGTTGGATTGGAATGTCTTGGTATCAACGCATTAGTAGGTGGTTCTCTCTCAGAAAATGAGTAGTGGAAGTGTAGGCACGTTCTGATGGATCTCCCTCAAATGGAGAAGGGGGTGGAGGGGTATATATAGCATCCACACGAAATCCAACTATTACACACATTTGACCAAACTCAGTCAGACCGAATAGAAAACTCGGTGGGACTGATTTAGTTCAAAATGTGAACATTAGGGATCTCGGTGGGACCGACGAGTTTAACTTGGTGGTACCGATGTGCTAGGGCTTAGGGAAAACATATCCTCGGTGGCACCGATTGCATCAACTCGGTTAGAGCGAAGTGAAGCAATAAAGCAACAGAGAGGATGTCAAGAAAACTCGGTGGGACCGATTACGCATTTCAGTGAGACCAAAACAATTGCAATAGGCAACACAGAGTTTGCAAGGCCATCTCGGTGAGACCGAGTGTAACGCCCTGAATCCGATGCGCCAGGTGTCTTCCAGTTATTCGTCGTCGTTGCCATGTCATTTGCTTGCATGTTGCATTTTGCCATGTCATCATCTGCATTTAATCTACATGTTTTTCAAAACTTGCATCCGTTAGGGTTCCGCCGGTTCTCACCGTTGTCCATTCTGAGCCCAATCACACTCGCACGCGCCCTCGGCACCTCCGAAATATTATTTTATAAGTGACATAAAAATGTTCTCGGAATGAGGCGAGAGTTAACGTGCGGTCTTATTATAGTGTAGGTAGACCGACTGTCAAATTTCGTCGCATTCGGAGTCCGTTTGATAGCCCAACCGTTGAGCATATAGCGGCATCGTTGCCGATTTATCCGTCGGTTGTTTCGGTCTCCGAA
The DNA here is from genome assembly GCF_018294505.1 of Triticum aestivum. NCBI lineage: Eukaryota > Viridiplantae > Streptophyta > Magnoliopsida > Poales > Poaceae > Triticum > Triticum aestivum. Next base: position 213,334,656 of record NC_057804.1, on the reverse strand, counting down.
ACATGTGCCGGGATGCCCATCTTCCTATCTTCTCAGCCCAAGGCCTCTCCTCACAGCCCGCCTGCAACCCAGCAACCCCTCATTCGACCGGAGCCGCCGGATCGCGATCGGAGGCTCCGAAACGCTTCAAAACCCACTAGAGACTAAACCCCAGCCGCCCTATTTAAAGCCCTCTTCTTCCAAATCTGGTCATCCCTAACCCCCAGCCTTGAAATCCGCGCGTCTAGCCGCCTCCCCCTCCAATTCCGCGTTTGACCACTTCACCCGCACCACTTGGCAGTGTCCCAGTGGCTGCGCCGCCACCCAGCCACCGGATTGGCCTACCGCACGCCGCCACCTGGCTCCCCGTCGCTCCAGCCCCACCTCCCACCGCGCGGGCACGCCGAGGCCCATACGCGGCCCGCTCGGCCCGGATCCCGCCGCCGCAGCCCGCGGCTCGTCCCGAGCTCTGCCTCCGCTCTGCCCGAGCGCCTCCCCGCCAGTGATGAGCGCCTCACCGCTGGCGAGCTCCACCAGATGAGCCCTGCAGCCGCGTCTCTCTCTTCTTGCCCTTCGTTCTCCCCTTTCCCTCACCTTGCTCTCTATCGCCCGTGCAGGAACCGAACCCCGCTATGGCCACCGAGATCGAGCTCCACCTCCACCCCGACGCCTAGTGGCTGGATCCGGCCTCCCCAGCCATGGATCTGCGCCCCGCACCCATTCCCGGCCTTTGGCGCCCGGCCCTGACCTCCTCGACGCCTGCACCGTCGCACCGTCGACCACCCCCGCCGTGGCCCTGCTCGGGATCGAGCAGGGAGCCGCACGCCCCTGTGTCGTCTGCTTCCCCTTCCCCCGCGAGGGCCGAGGCCCCCTCCGAGGCCCACCGCGCCCGCCTGCAAGGGCCAGCTAGCGGCATGCCTCCTCTCTGTGGCCTGGGCCGAAGCCCAGTGGTGAGCAAGCCCGTCCTAACCCTCGCCCGTGCACGTTTTAGTATATGACGCTTGATCTGGTTTTTTTCGTCTATTAAAACTGCCAAGTCCCTGAGTTTGCATACTAAGTGTGCATATTGTGGTGCCTATATCGTTGAGTATGTGACTCCGTTTTGCGTGCATAATATGTCACAATGTTCATCTCGGAGTGATCTTCATGATGGAGTAGTTCACATGCATGTTCCTGTTCATATTGTTGCCTTAATCTTCATTGCAAAACTGCTATACGATATAAACTGCGGAAACTATTGATTGTTAACATCATTTGTGAATCTTGTGAGTGCCACAACTTTGTCTCTGTTGATGCTATGATGATGATCTTGATACGCACATGTTCCGCTCTTCATGCTCTACATAGTGGTGCGCTATGCATTCATGTTACGGTGCATCTTGATATCTAAGTCTCTTTTTGCAAAAGTGCATGTTGCTGTTAACTACTGAAAACTGCGGTAACTTGCGGATTTGTCATTTTTGTTGCATTTTGTGTGTGCATCCTATGAGCATGATCTCTACATGTTTTAGGAGCATATTTATGCCATATTTACAGGTGTGCAAGCCATGTATTTTTATATGCGCTTTAATGAGTGCATCAAGCTTTTTAAGTGGGCCACTTGCTGTTAACTTTCTGTCAATGCTGAAACTGCTATATCATGTTGCCATGTTTCCTTGATGCTACCAATTAATCCATGCATAATATGGACATGCTTAGTTGAGCTGTTTTATTCTCTATGCTATGCTCTATGATGCCATGCCTCTTGATGCCCTATATATGTCCTGCAAAATATTTTTTCATTGCCATGAACATGCTTATATAATGTTCCAGATTTCTGTTAACTTCATGATGCTATGTTGTGAGCTTGTTTTTGAGTGATCCATGCCTATTCTGGAGATGCTCCAATTACATGTTTGGCAGTATGATATGATTACTTCGTTCAAATGCCATGCTTGCTAATTTTGGATCTAATATGCCTCTGTTACATGCTTGCAAACATGCTATCATAATGTTCCTGTTTTACACTTGCTGGAACTGTTTCAACTTTCAATCTTGTCATGTTGGTTCCCACAAACCCATGAGCCTTTTGTATATGATGCCCTGATGTTATTTACTCTTTGTTTTGTGTACTTTGATTCTGTGCCCCTGGTTGCTATATAAACTTCCTGTAGCTTGTCGCTTTCTTGCTCTCAAGTTGCCATCATATTAACTCTGCTCATGTATATGCTCCTGTGTTATAAAGTTGCATTTTGCATTGATCATATTGGTTTAATATTGATGCCTATGAACCTGAACCTTAATGATATTTCAAGTATGTTATCTGTACATGAAGTGCATGTCAAGCTTGTGTTCATAAGATTGCTGTAGCATATTGTTTTGATGTTTGCAAAGCGCCTAATTGCTGTTTTTGGCAGATTGTTGTTATATCTTGTTTAGAGTGTGTGTTGCACCGTTGCTCCATTTTGAGCATGCTCTATATGAAACTTGCTTGATTTTGCATTTGTTTCATCTTATAATGTTGCATCCATGTTTTGAGAGTGTTTGCTTGATGTTTGAATGCATTTTGCATCAATGCCATGTTTAGTTTGTTTCGCTCATATCTTCTAGGTGCGTTTTAACTTGCTGTTTAACAACTTGAACATAAGGTTTATTCGGATCTGGACCAATTTCGAAATTTGCATATGAGGACTTATTGGATTTGTTATATGTTGTTTCCGGCCTCATTTAAACTTGCTTTGATGTGTTATCCTTGTATGCATCATCTCTTGCCATGAGTAGCATCATATAGCCTTTGTCATGCATCATGATTGGTTGAGCATCTTGTCATGTTTATGTATTGTGTGTTTACCATGTGGTTTGCTCCTTTCCGGTTCTGCTTCTTCTCGATAGTTCCTGTTTCGTTGCGATCGTGAGGATTCATTCGACTACGCTTGGTTCGTCTTCGCCCGTTCGTATTCTTCATGGACTCGTTCTTCTTCCTAGCGGGATTTCAGGCAAGATAACCATTTCCTGGGATCTCACTACTATCATTGCTATGCTAGTTGCTTCATTCTATTGCTATGATGCGCTACCTATCACTTGTCTTTCAAGCCTCCCAAATTGCCATGTCAGCCTCTAACCTTTTTCACCCTTCCTAGCAAACTGTTGTTTGGCTATATTACCGCTTTGCTTAGCCCCTCTTATAGCATTGTTAGTTGCAGGTGAAGTCGAAGATTGCTCCATGATGGACAAGATTATGTTGGGATATCACAATATCTCTTATTTAATTAATGCATCTATATACTTGGTAAAGGGTAGAAGGCTCGGCCTTATGCCTGGTGTTTTTTCCACTCTTACCGCCTTAGTTTCCGTCATACCGGTGTTATGTTCCTTGATTTTGTGTTCCTTACACGGCCGGGTGTATGGGAACCCCTTGACAGTTCACTTTGAATAAAACTCTTCCAGCAAGGCCCAACTTTGGTTTTACATTTGCCTAACAACCTATAACTTTCCCTTGGGGTTGCAAACCCGAGGGTCATCCTTCTTTTAAGCCCCCTCGGGCCAGTGCTTCTCTAAGTGTTGGTCCGAACCAAGCAGCCTACGCGGCCACCTCGGGGAAACTTGAGGGTTGGTTTTACTCGTAGCTTGACTCATCCAGTGTGCCCTGAGAATGAGATATGTGCAGCTCCTATCTGGATTTGTCGGCACATTCGGGCGGTCTTGCTGGTCTTGTTTTACCATTGTCGAAATGTCTTGTAACCGGGATTCCGAGACTGATCGGGTCTTCCCGGGAGAAGGAATATCCTTCGTTGGTCGTGAGAGCTTATAATGGTCTAAGTTGGGACACCCCTGCAGGGTATAAACTTTCGAAAGCCGTGCCCGTGATTACGTGGCAGATGGCAATTTGTTAATGTTTGGTTGTAGGGAACTTGACACTTGACTTAATTAAAACGCATCAACCGCGTGTGTAGCCGTGATGGTCTCTTCTCGGCGGAGTCCAGGAGGTCAACACGGTTTGGGTTATGTATGAACGCAAGTAGTTTCAGGATCACTTCTTGATCACTTCTAGCTTCTCGACCATTGCGTTGCTTCTCTTCTCGCTCTTATTTGCGTATTAGCCACCATATATGCTTAGTCGCTACTGCAACCTCACCACTTATCCTTTCAATACCCATTAAGCTTTGGGATTGGTGAGTCCTCGTGGCTCACAGATTACTACAACAACAGTTGCAGGTACAGGATTTGTGATGATCATGATGCAAGAGCAATGTTACTTGTTTTGAAGTTCTTCTTCTGCTTCTTCTTCGATTAGGGGATAGGTTCCAGGTCGGCAGCCTGGGCTAGCAGGGTGGATGTCGTTTGAGTTTCTGTTTGTGTTTCATCCGTTGTAGGATGTCGCCCTATGTATGATGATGTTGTATTTGTGTGGCATTGTATGCCTCTTGTATGTACCCCCAACTATTATGTAATGGTACGATGTAATGATATCCACCTTGCAAAAGCATCTCCAATATGCGCTTCTATCCTTGGTGGGACCTTCGAGTTCCTTTAGGATAGGGTCGTGTATTGGGCGTGACAAGTTGGTATCAGTGACTCGACTGACCATAGGATCCCCCCTTGATTGTTCGTAGTTGGCCGTTGTCGAGTCTAGAAGAAAACTATTTCCGAGTCTAGTTATATCAGAGAGTAGGAATTCTCTTTACTCCTCAGCCCCTTCGTCGCTCTGGTGAGGAATCTTGACATAGGTGTTTTGAGTTACTCCTATTACCCTTCAAATTTTTCTTTAGGATCACGCGGTTGGTTTTCCGAGCGTTGGTTCTCAGCTCTTTTTATCCGGTGCATTTCTCATCAAGTTGACTAGAGCCTCTTCATCTTTGGCAAGTTAAATCCTTAGTTGTTTTCTTTTTCCCACCCGCCCACCCCTTTTCTTCTCGGAGCCGGATTCTGTAATTGAGTATCCATCCTACTCGTGCGAAGCCTTTGCTTTCTTTCAACCGGTGTTTTCTCTTCAAGATATTCGTCGGTTCTCCCTTCCAGGTGCCTTTGTTTTTCCCGCCCTACCACCCTTTTTCTTCCTGGATTCTGAGTCTCTTTCGACCATCAATTTCATTCGTGCGAAGCCTCTTCAGTCTTCCCTCAATTATTTCAACTGATGGAATGCACTAATCACGGCGGCAGGATGAATGTCGGGAATGTTGTAGTGAACTCGGCTGAACCTTTGGATGTACTTCCGCAAGTTTTATCCTTCTTTAGGGGGGATGATATGCAAGTCGCTCGCCTGGCCATGAGCTTGGTGGCCTCCAGTAAAGGCACCAAGAAACTCATGACAGAGACCCGCCCAAGAAGAAATGGAGTCTACCAGCAAGTGCATCAACCATCATATAATATTGGGCTTGAGTGCCAATGGGAAGTAATTGGCAAGCACCTTATCGTCGCGGGCCCTAGCAGCTTGCATCGTGATGGTGTAGATGCTGAGAAACTCCGACGGGTGAGTCTTGTCGTTGTACTTCTCACCAACGTCAGGCTTGAACATGCGGCAGGAGGGCCACTGGAACTACCACAGCTCACGGGTGAAGGCCGGACAACTCACCTCGTAGGGTAGGCCACCGTAGCTTCCCGGTGCTGGATGGTCCGTAGTGGGCCCTGCCCGCATGTCCGACTAGTGGCGTGTGTCACGCCGGCGCTCGATGGTGGTTCAAGCGTCTTCATGAGATCGCTGCCGAAGAACTTGACATTGGTCGCGGTGGGTCCGCGGGTCGGACGACGCTATGGAGATATCGTCACGAACATCGTCGCGACGGACCGACACTCGAAATGGCCGGTATGGAGGAGGGGAGTGCACCATGGCCGCATCGCCTCCGACCCGTCTACCACTGGCACGCGGTGGCTCGACGAAGCGACGGCCTACGGGCCCCGATGGCCGCAACTCGTCGTTGTTAGCGATGCTGATGAGGCTCCGGACGGTGGCCCTCCATTCGTCAAGCTTCTCCGCAGCTGGAGGAAAGTCAAGGAACAGCTGCGTGCGTGCTAGGGCTTCTGCTGGCGTGGGCGGCGGCGAAAGCTGTGTGGACCGCGATGCGCTTCGACTCCTAACCGCGTTAGAAGGATCCCCATCACGGCCCTCCAGCCGTCCGCCACCTCCGCCAGCACCTCGGCGCGCATGCTGGCCCTCCTCATCATGTGAAGGGCACATGGGACTCTTCCCAGGGAGGTGCCCAGGGTCACTGGCAGCGCGGCACTGCTCATCGCGCACGACCTGAGAAGAGCACGCCATGGGTGCCGGTGTTGGTGTCTTGGAGGTCGCCGCGCCACCGTCTGGCGGCACGACGACGCCCTTGGAGGGCCCCGCACCGCCTGCAGAGGGCCCAAATCTGTCTCTAGAGCTCGCAACACATGACTCGTCTCCTAGCATACGAACGATGCCGCTCACCAGGCCTGGACTGCCAGGGTGATGTGGATGTTCGCGGGCTGTGCCACGGGTTCTCTCCGCGAATGGCCCGCTACTAGTCCGCACCAGTACAGGCAGTCCGGTCCCAGACGAACCGATCGTTGTGGTCGTCTTCTTCTTAGGAGCCATGGCGATGAAGAACTGCTAGGCCAACTACTAGACCGGATTCTCACAATTGCGCCCCAACCTGGCACACCAAAGATGTCGGTGGGAAACGACACCTAAGGGATCAGAATAATCCCTTCCGCGGTTGTCGAGGCGCAGGGCTGTGAGAAGAGCAGGATTAGTAATCAGCGCAAGGATCGTTTACCTAGGTTCGGGCCGCGAGGGTGCGTAAAACACTAGTCCTACTTTGGTGGATGTATTGAGTGTTCTTGAGCTCTTGAACTAGCTACGGTGGCTACGTGGTTCAAAAGAGCGGAATCCCCCTCCAGTACGCCATGTGCCTCCTTTTATAGTCGAAAGGGGATGCCACAGTGGCACACAGAAGGTGGAAAGGCCTACAGTGTTACGAGCTTATCCCTCGTATTACAGGACAAGACGCATTTAATGCGTAGCTTAGGTGTCTTCTTGCTTTATCGAGGACGGGAGCGAGGCCCGTCCCGTCCGTCGCAGCTCCTCCTCGCTTCGACACGCGCCCTGGTCAGCGATGCATGTGGTGCCATGTAGGCAGGCAAGCAGTTGAGGTGGCGTGGTGGTGGAGCCTTCACAAAGATCTACATGCGACCACGCAGGCGTGTGCCGAGTTGGCTCAGAAGCTGCATGTTGCCACGCAGGTGCCTGCCCAGCTGGTTGGGCTGGCAGCTGCATGCGAACGGCGGTGGAGACTTGGTTGGTGCGGGCCTGGCAGTGGCTCCGCTGATGCCCTTGGCAAGGGCCTTGTGGGGTGGCCCGTCAAGGGTCTTGCTATGGCACGCAGTCGTCCCCGGCAAGGATCTTGCGAGGGGTCTTGTGGGTTTCCTCGGCAAGAATCTTGTCGAGGATTGTTGCCTTCTAATCCTCATCCGATCTTGAATATTCTTTGTCTTCACAAAGATCTGCATGCCACCATGGAGGTGCCTCCCGAGCCCTGGCCCAACGTAGTTGATGGTGTTGGAGACCGTCGGTTCGAGAGTGGCTTACTCCGCTGGTGTGTGCGAGCCGCCCCGGTGAGGGTCTTGCCGGGGCTGCTGAGGTTGCCCCGGCAAGGGTCTTGCCAGGGAAAACTGCATCGTCCATCTGCTCTCTGTGGTCTCGCTCTTCGGCGTTGTGTTGATTGTTTCGGTGTTCGTGGCTCTGATTTCCTGTCTCCACCCTACTTAAGTGTGGCCGTGGGCACGGCTTTGCCTGCTCGTGCACAAATAAGGGTTACAACAGAGCCCCCCTATTTTAGTACACCGACATATGCATGTTCCTATAATTTAGCGCCACCTTGGTTTTACGACTAGTCATGTCGTCCCGGGTTATTCGTCATATGGATGCTAGCAACACTATCATATACGTGAGCCAAAGGCGCAAATGGTCCCGGGCCAGGTAAGATGGCACTCGTGAGAATACCATGCATGAGGCCGCAAAGTGATATGATGTGTTACATGCTAGATCGGTGTGACTTAGGATCGTGGTCCTGACAGCTTTGGTATTAGAGCCTGACCGCCTGTAGGATTACCAAGCCAAACTGGTCGAAGTTGAGTCTAGAAATTCTTTAGTTATGTAAGGGAATTGATTGTGGATGGGAACGTAAGGCTTGTTTTACTCCTTTACCTTATGCCTTTCTGATCCGAGTCATCTTGTCTTTCCTACGGGGTTAAGGAACTAGGTTTCCTCTTCTTTCTACTAGGATCATGTGTTACTAAGCCGTAGACTTATAAGATTGATGGATTTAAGCCTCAGTTCAGTTCCTACTACTTCCGTGTGTGGACAGTTGATCTCGGAACCTTGATATTATGATGATCGAGTGGTTATGCCACCATTTTGCAGGATGTCTCAAATCTTTTGAGCATTCAAAGCCGTCATGGTGTCTGAGTCAGCCTAGGTTTCTAAATAGTCTGATGCATATGCAAATCCCTTCTTCCCATTGCAAATGTTCCTTTGGCCAGATAAACCACACTAGCTAGTGTGTTGATGTACTTCATTGCCTCGGTATATAGGTTGGACCTATTATTATGACCCTAGGTGTCTTAGTTAACCGCCTAGTAATCTAGCCATGTTTTGTGTTCCCAGTGTGATGATTTTGGCAGTCATTCACGAAAACATCCCGTGATGCCACTTAGTTGTATGTATTCTGCTCCTGGGCTTTGAACCCGAGACTCACCCTACTTACTTCATGTTGATAGTGTTTGCTCGTTCCTTGATTAGTAATCTTTGTGATAGTCCTCGAGGTCCGTGGTATTTCCTTCTTCCAAATACCATGAACTGCTTATGGCAGAAGTTCCTCACTGAACTGAAAGATCACAACCAGAGTGTTCTTGACGAGTTCTCGATTCTATGCTGTGACTCTACCAGTTCTACCTTCCTCGGATGGGTTATACAGAAGAAATATGTTGAACTCATTTGACATGCTAATCTATGCATCAACAACTCAGAAAATCATATTTTCTTTTGAGTTGTCCCTCTTTAGTTGTTTTCTGGCCCCCGTCTATCAATTGATTGTAAGGAGTAGTTCGGCCATCATGTTTATTGATGCCTATTACTCTTGCGGTCTGTCAAGCCATTCTATTTCGAAATGACAAAGGATAAACAAACCCCAGTACCTTATCCATCCAGGATTGGGTCAAAGCAGTTGTGTTTCACTGATCAAAATGCTAATCTAGCCCTTGTTTTGTTCTACCTTGAAGTATTACCATCTTTATATCAAGAATATCATTGTAATTGCACACCATCATATGAACTCTTGATACAGTGATACTTCTTGCCCTCATTATTCATTTCTCGACTCCCGTGTTGTTGCAACAGGAATGCCGACATGTGAACTATGATGTGTGAAATCAATACTCCTAGCAACCTTGTTGCTTCGTAGATAAAGGACAATAACCTCATTCTAGCATGTTACTTATTGAATCATCACCCTATGGTTGATCGTGCCACCTAGTCCTTATTTCCGGTGCATTTTTCGATCAATGAGTTAGGATTGTGTCAACCCCTTGCTTATTTGATTACATCGTCTTGCCCCGAAAGCAAGATTGTTCCCGAGCTTAATAACATATTGGTGGTTCGTGATGTTCCGAATATCTTCTTGGAAGTATTACCAGGTTGTCACCTGCCGCTATGTTGAGTTCATGAACATGTTGGTTTTCTTGTAAGCCACCCTTTCTCCAAAAATCCATGGCGGATACCCCGAGGTGGTTGGTTAAGATAAACAACAACTTGGAGAGTTGGAAGATGAAAGCTTATCCGACTTAGTTCATTTTAAGGGATATCTTGTATGTGTGTTGAAGAAAGATGGTATTTTCATCGATTGACCCTCATGATCAGTTAATGGACCTATCATCTTATCCAATCTTTGATTTGCGTATGGGCTATCGTCAAGTCAAATCAGAACCAACGATATTCGTAATGTTGACTTACTCGTGGTTGTTTCCTCAAGCATACTCCATTATATCTTTCAGGTCTGACCAATGCTATCACCGTGTTCACTTAATTGTGGAATTCCACCTATATGGAAGCCTAGATGAATTGTTGTTGATACCATCAGCAACATTTTTACCTTCCCCATGATTCGTGTTGAACATCCAACTAGTGTTGGAAACATTGTGAGCAATTCTTTCGTGTTCCGTTCATGAAGCATATGTTCGGATGAAAGAAGTGATTTCCTCTAATACGTGTGCATTTGTTGCAAGTTGCCGCCACGAATTAGAGAAAGTTAGTTTTGCTTCCTATGGAATCATCCCAAGTTAGTTATGGACGTGCGAAGTATTCCATGGTTTGATAGACTGATCATATTCAATCTACATGTATTCCTAGCACATCAAGCCACTGACGGATCTGTTCAAGGAGAAGGAGTTCCTTTTTAAGAGCTAACCTGGGCTTAATCAAGGATTTCGTTATCCGCAATGATGGTTCCCAACCCGAACCCAATGTGGTCATGCTTGTCAGGGACGATGTGTTCACATGCGTGTAGCAGAACGAACTCATGTTTTGGGGATTGCTATCGTAGTTTATTCCCGAGAATCGTCATCTCGTCAATTTGTGTTGCAAAATTTCATTTTTCTTTCTAGACTTGATGAGTCTGGAATATCCTGACACCAACCAAATACGAATCTCAGGCTGATATGATGGTTGGAACGTTTCCCGAGAGCTATAATAATTGTCTTTTCTATAACCCGGTAAAGTGGATGTCGTGACCAACACACCCAGCCGAAAGACCCATTATTGTAGTATCTTGACTGACAAAATTGACCACCTCCCAATAAGGATTTCATAGGATTTATTCCAGTAGTTGTCCCTTATGAATTTTTGTGCTCCCGAAGTCAGACCTTTTACTTGATGTTCTAGATATCAAACCATATCTATAAATGGGTTACGCTAGCACAGCAAGCAGAAACATTAGAAGCAGAGTCCGAACTGTCTCTTGGTCGATCATCCAGATTTTGTTTCCTTGGTTTCATTAAGGTGAAATCTGAGAAGGTTCTATCTTCCTTTGAGTCTGCATCGTCCATCACTATTCATCATGGTGGTATGTTGTGTCGCTAGGATCCTTGACACGGATGTTGGTAAAACCTTGATGAATATGGAAGTGCTCAAGTTCTTGAGAGCACGCACAAGTACAAGGTTTTATCGTCAGCATTAACTGGATTTTCTCTCAGTTTTATTCGGTTATGCTATAACCATTCAAACAGTGGAATCACTCTCTACTGTTGAGTTTTTCCCCATTTACGAGAATCATTCCCAGCATTTGCATTTTGTTCCCAGCTTGCACCGACATTGTGCCATCCTACTATGGCCTACCCTTCTCAATAATTACTGATCAGGATCATCCTCAAAGTGGTCCTACTACTGGTTCTATCCATTTCTGATGATAAGAAAAAAATCATCCCTTGCGTTGTCTTCAACAAGGTAGTCCACATCATCCATCCTAGTCCAAGGATGCCATTCACTCGAACTCCGTCAAACGATCATTTGGGAATTACCTTAGGCTGGTATAGAGAATTTCAATGTTCTCTGAATCAAAATTAATTCTTTTTGCAACTTAAGATAATGACTCTACGAGTCACCTCCTTCAAGATGTCTCGTTATGGTATCATGGCAACTCAACTCCTTGCTATGTTGACAACCGTTCACCCCCCTCTTATGTGTGGAACTGTAGCGACCAGACCTCAAACGGTCTAGTCTCTGTGCATTAGTGTCATCCCTGGATCGGTAATGCTGACACGCACAGTACTTGAGGATTTATAACAGAGTTTCAATCACACACTTATTACATCGAATATCTCGGAAGAGAACTTATTACAATAATATGGCTTAAGGCCATCTAAAAATGATAACAGCGGAAGGCTTGGAAGATAAAGTGAGTCCATCAACTCCAACAGCATAGCTGAGTGAACGACGACCTATGGAACCTTACTCGTCGTCTGAAAAGTCTGCAACATGAAATGTTGCAGCCCGAAACGGGTCAGCACATGGAATATGCTGGCAATGTAACACATAGAGTAATGAACAGAATAAATGCTATCACTACATGCATATATGGCTGGTGGAAAGCTCTATGGTTACAGTTTTGCATAAAGCCAATATTTTTCCTACAACCAAAGATTAAATTTTGTTTAACTATCATGGTGGTTGTTAAACATTGAGAAGGTTCCTCCAACTCAATCCCAATTAAACATCATCATTAAATCCAACAAATTAATTTAGAGTGATGAGATCAACATGATAATCCAAGAATCAGATACTGAAGATGTCCATAACCGGGGACATGGCTAACCATGATTAGTTTATACACTTTGCAGAGGTTTGTGCACTTTCCCCACAAGACTCGAACACATCCATGATCGGAGGATCGAGACATAATCCTTCTGAAACATTAACTCTCTACTCTTGGTAGACAATACCACCTAGAACCCACTACATCTGCTAGTCTACCTCTTCAAGGGCTCACACAACTTACTCAACTATGCCAGAGCCCATATTGTCTTGTGGCTGCACACGGAAGTTTCTAGCATGAATAATCTTATGATCCTTCTGACTCTGGGTGGCGAACCATAGGATGATCACACGGGTACTCCGTGATATCCTAGGACAACACTGGAGTCTCTAGGTGCGCTAACAACCACTGGGTACTCCAGGGTGCCTTCAACCAATCCACCCAAATGTGTATTAAAGTAGCCACCTTAAGTTAACCATTAATTAACAATACTCACATCTGTCATGGATACACTCACCCAATCCACGTCTATGAGCATAGCTTAGCAATCCTGAGCATAACGTAGAAGTAACTCCCAAAGGTTTGATAATAAAAGGGCACTATGTTCTACCTCATCATCTACTTCCCAAACCCACATGTTATTCAGATCCTATCCATGAAATGTTTGAGGGTTGTAACTAATGCATAAAAACTGGGTAAAGAGGTATGATCATAGTGTTACTTGCCTTGCTGATGATCCGCAAAACCTAGGGACTCGTAGTAGCACGGTTCGCACTCCGAGAATTCTATCGCAAACAAAAAATAACATACATAAGCACTCAAACTATAAGCACGGGTAAAACTCAAATAAAAGATCTAACCAGAAAGCTCAACTGAATAACTCTAGTTTGCAAAAATAATCAAATCAAACGGAGCAACGAAACTCAAACTACGAAAGAAATAAGATACATTTACTAATCTGGACTAAAGTCAAATTTTACAGGACAAACATCTTGTTCAAGTTGGTTAAACAGAAAGAGGGCTTCGAGACGAGGATCTAGGCACTTGTTTCACCTGAATCGGATAAACGAGCGAAAAGGTAAACTAAAACGAAGATCAGTGCACAAATCGTGATCGAAAATAATCGAGGAAAAACCCTGGAAAAATAAAACGAGACGAACAGGCAAATGAACGAACGTTCGCTGTCTACGACTAACAGACAAACAGTGTTCATTAAAACGAACGTATGAACGAACGTCCGCTATTTAACGAACATTCACTGTCGTTTGGTGGCGTTGGGAGGGCCGGGGAGGTTCGGGTTGTGACGAACGGAGCCGGGAGGCGGCGGTGGCCGAACTGGCCGGAGACGAAGAAGACGGCCTCTCCAGGTCGATTGCGAGCTAGGGGAGTGCCAGTGGAGTGGCTTGAGGCTTCCTGCGGTCTCGGAGAGGTGCGGCGCTCCTTAAATAGGTGAGTCAAGGTGGTTTCCTGCGGTAGTGGACAAAATCGCCGGCGAACCGCCTCTCTATTCCGGCAGGGCATCGTGGCGCTGACAAGAGCTAGAGGACGCGCGAGAGGATAAGCTTGGATTGCTCAAGGGGCAGCTGGCGCGCGGCTGTGGCTTGGGCGGCACCGACCATGGCAGAGATGCGCTGCGGACGCCGGCGTGCCACCAAGGGGCTCTGACGGCGGTGTTGTAGGGCACCAGGGCTTCTTAGCGTGATGCGGTGAGTAGTCGAGTGAGTGGCGCGGCTCTGCAGAGCGGGAAAAACCCAGGGGCGCGATGCGGCGGCTCGGGCGTGGCACGTGCAAAACGCGTGATCTGCTCGTGCCAGAGCACGCACGGGACGTGCTCGACAAAATGCCAGGGCATGCTAGAGGTCTCGGGTGAGGTTGGTGTTTAACAGACCTAGGCTAAAGTCATCTAAAGGCTTAGTGGACAAGTTATCTTTCCCAGAGGTGCAAGGTCTCAGTGCAAAACAAAGATCATGTCAAAATTGATCATGTCCATTAGGTGTTTAACCAAATGCCACAGGAACCTAGGCAGTTCTCAGAGTGGTCATAATTTCCAGATTAGTGCCTCTCTGGGTGCAAAAGAGAGTGGTAAGGTCATTTGGGCAAAAGAAGAAACTTGCTACTGCAAGTTTTGCAAATCTTCAGTTTTGGACAGAAAGAACACGGCATGATTGCAAGTACTAGAATTGCTCCAATGAGTCCAACCGCTTGGACTCAAGGGTTTAGCAGGGAGGACTACAAGTAGGAAAAGAAATCACAGCAACAGGAGCCAGTTAAAATATAGCTGTAGTACAATTCATCAAGTTGGACCAGAATGGAAAAGAGGTTGATACACTCAATTTTCAAAGGAGAACACTGGGTTTTTGCAAAACGTTGAATAATATACTCCTATTAACATCCCATAATTTTGGTAGAAGTTTTAAAGAAATATTTAAATAGGTTGTAGTGTAAAACTGCCCACTGGACCAGATTTGAAAACTTGGTGTAGAACTCAAAATATCCAAGGAATGAAATATATTTTTGCATAAAAGTGATTTTAAAACATCACATGACATCTCCAAATTATGGTGGAATTTTTAAATAAATTTATCAAAGGGTTGTAGTGCAAAAGAGGCCCTGAAGCTCATAAGAAATCATTTTTAAAGAAATAAGGCATCAGGGAAAAATAATTATGCAATTAATCCCACTGATAAAATAATTGTTTTATTTGAGAGGGTAAATTAGTCCAATGAAATTGGGAAGTTTTTTTCACTTGAGGTAAAAACTCCATAGAAATAAAGGGAAGAATGGTTCTGAAATCAAAAGAAAATCCAGAAAACAAAAGTTTAAGTTTCTGGCAAGATTTTAATTTATAAAACAAGGTTAAAATTTTGGGGTGTCACACCCTGCAGGGTTATAAATGATCTATTCGAATAGCCGCGTCTGCGATAAAGGACCTCTGGGTTGCCTATACAGCTCATAGACAAGTGAAAGTGGATACTCCAAAATGTGCAAGATAAGCGTGAGTGCTATGGATGGCGTTCTCGTAGGGAGACTGGAGCAGATCCTTAGTGGTGTATTGATATGGTGAATATGTGGACTCGTGTGCACCACCTCAAAAGAGTTACATGCAGTCATAGTTCAGGATAGCCACTGAGTCAAAGCTGGCTTGCTGCAGTTAAACTCCAGCACATCCTTTTTGTTGATACTAATGCATATGTAGATAGTTCTGATGTAAATCTTGCTGGGTACATTTGTATTCACGTTTGCTTAATTTATTTTTGCAGAGAGACTTTAGTCTCACTAGTAGTTCCGTGTGGTCTTCGACGTTTAGCTTGTTACCTCAGCTACGATCTTGTGCCCTCGGTAGGATCTTGTAGATAGTGAGGCTTCTCAGCCCTTCTCATTTGTAGTTGTTTGTACTGAGACATGTTATGCTTCCATTGTTTGTATTCTCTGAATGTTGGGTCATGAGACCTATGTTTGTAATACTTGTCTCCTCGGAGACTATTGAATAAATACTTTGAGTTGTAGAGTCATGTTGTGATGCCATGTTGTATTTGCACATATCGAGCATATTGTGTGTGTGTTTTGAAATGCTTGGTATGTGTGGGATCCGACAACCAAGTTGTTTATTCTTCATAGCCTCTCTTATCGGTAAATGTCTCCTAGTGCTTCCACTGAGCCATGGTAGCTTGCTACTGCTCCGGAACACTTAGGCTGGCCAGCATGTGCCCTTCCTTGTTTCTGTGTCTGTCCCTTCGGGCAAATGTCACGCCTTGTTCCTTTAAGTCCTTGTAGCTTGCTACGACATGGCTTCATATGTTGATGATCGACACATTCTTTGTTGGGTCATGTATTCTTGTCCCTGTAAGTTAGCGCCACCTTGGGTTTACGACTAGTCATGTTGGCCCGGGTTCTTCGTCATATGGATGCTAGCGACACTATCATATACGCAAGTCAAAAGGCGCAAACGGTCCTGGGACAGGTAAGGTGGCACCCGTGGGAATACCATGCGTGAGGCCACAAAGTGATATGTTGTGTTACATGCTAGATCAGTGTGACTTAGGATCGGGGTTGTGACACTCCCCGTGGACTCCGGCTTCGTCTTCCCTTCCGGTGTTCCTCCTTCCATGTTCCGCTCGTCCTGGCGATGGTAACTAGGGCATCGCCTAACCGCTCTCTCAGTCCTTCTCCTTCGTCCGCCCCTCCCGATCTTGTTAGACTCTGTCGCGCGGGTCCTGACCGAGTCAGTCCGGGCTTCTACCCAGGCACTCCTTTTCCCCTCTTCACCTCCCAATTTAGCCCCTTGATACGTCTCCGTCGTATCTACTTTTCCAAACACTTTTTCCCTTGTTTTGGACTCTAACTTGTATGATTTGAATGGAACTAACCTGGACTGATGCTGTTTTCAGCAGAATTGCCATGATGTTGTTTTTGTGCGGAATATAAAGGTTCTTCGAATGACCTGAAACTCCACGGAACATTTTAGAAAAAATAATAAAAAATCCTCGTCAAAGATGAAGACCAGGGGGCCCACACCCTGTCCACGAGGGTGCCCCCCCTAGGGCGCGCCCCCCTACCTTGTGGGCCCCCTGGTGGCCCTCCGATGCCAACTCCAACCCCATATATTTGCTTTCGGGGAGAAAAAAACCAGAGAGAAGTAATCATCGCGTTTTACGATACGGAGCCGCCGCCAAGCCCTAATCTCTCTCGGGAGGGCTGACCTGGAGTCCGTTCGGGGCTCCGGAGAGGGGGATTCATCGCCCTCGTCATCATCAACCATCCTCCATCACCAATTTCATGATGCTCATCGCCGTGTGTGAGCAATTCCATCGTAGGCTTGCTGGACAGTGATGGGTTGGATGAGATTTATCATGTAATCGAGTTAGTTTTGTTAGGGTTTGATCCCTAGTATCCACTATGTTCTGAGATTGATGTTGCTATGACTTTGCTATGCTTAATGCTTGTCACTAGGGCAAGAGTGCCATGATTTCAGATCTGAACCTATTATGTTTCCATGAATATATCTGTGTTCTTGATCCTATCTTGCAAGTCTATAGGCACCTACTATGTGTTATGATCCGGCAACCCCGAATTGACAATAATCGGGACCACTCCCGGTGATGACCATAGTTTAAGGAGTTCGTGTATTCACTATGTGATAATGCTTTGTTCCGGTTCTCTATTAAAAGGAGGCCTTAATATCCTTAGTTTCCAATAGGACCCCGTTGCCACGGGAGGGTAGGACAAAAGATGTCATGCAAGTTCTTTTCCATAAGCATGTATGACTATATACGGAATACATGCCTACATTACATTGATGAATTGGAGCTAGTTTTGTGTCACCCTATGTTATGACTGTTACACGACGAACCACATCCAGCATAATTATCCATCACTAATCCGGTGCCTACGAGTTTTCCATATACTGGTTCTCGCTTATTTAATTTTCTGTTGCTACTATTACAATCACTACAAAATACCAAAAACATTACTTTTGTTGTCTTTACTTTTGTTACCGTTACCACCACTATCATATTACTTTGCTACTAAACACTTTGCTGCAGATACTAAGTTTCCAGGTGTGGTTGAATTGACAACTCAGCTGCTAATACTTGAGAATACTCTTTGGCTCCCCTTGTGTCGAATCAATAAATTTGGGTTGAATACTCTACCCTCGAAAACTGTTGCGATGCCTATACTTATAGGTTATCAAGACCTTTTTCTGGCGCCGTTGCCGGGGAGCATTGCTCTATTCTTTGAGTTACTTGGGATTTATATCTGCTGGACACTATGAAGAACTTGAAAGACGATCAAACTACTATTTTTCCCTCAACTACGAGGGGAGGTAAGGAACTGCCATCTAGCTCTACACTTAATTCACCTTCTGTTATAAGTAAGCTTGCGACACCTAAACCTGCTACTGCTATGAATTCTGATATGTCGCATGTTATTGATGATGCCACTTCTGCTATGCATGGTACTTATGATGAAACTACTTCTATGCTATATACTACTGTGCCCCTTGGTGAATTTCTAGATGAACAAATTGCTAGGTCTAGAGAAAGAGAAATTATTGAATCTGAATATGATGATGAGAGTGATGATGAATATGCCTGCTATTCCTGAGGGTTATCTTTTTGATGCAGAATCTTCTGCAGCTATTTTTGCCTGCTAGGATAGATACGAACTTAAGAGGCTGCTAGTTAAATGGAGTAAAGAATCTCTTAGAGATAGAATGAGACCCGACCCTGCTTTTGCTACTTCACCTATCTGTGTTCCCGAGAAGGATTATTATGAATTTTCTGTTGATCCAGATATAATTACTTTGGTTGAATCTGATCCTTTCTATGGCTATGAATCTGAAACTGTTGTGGCACATCTTACTAAGATAAATGATATAGCCGCCCTGTTTACTAATGATGAGAGATCACGCTACCTTTATTTACTCAAAATATTTCCATTCTCATTACAGGATGATGCTAAGATATGGTTTAATTCTCTTGATGCTGGTTGTGTGCGTAGTCCCCAGGATATGATTTATTACTTCTCTGCTAAATATTTCCTTGCTCATAAGAAACAAGCTGCTTTGAGGGAAATATACAATTTCATGCAAATCGAAGAAGAGAGTCTCCCACAAGCTTGGGGAGGCTTCTCAACTTACTTAATGCTTTGCCTGATCATCCTCTTAAGAAACCTGAAATACTTGATATCTTTTATAATGGACTAACTGATGCTTCCAGACATTACCTGGATAGTTGTGCTGGTTATCTTTTCAGGGAAAGAACACCGGATGAAGCTGAAAGTCTATTGAATAATATGTGGACAAATGAAAATAATTGGGCACCTCCCGAGCCACCTCCAGAGCTAATTACTGAGCCTATTCCTAAACCAACTCCGAAGAAGAGAGGTGTTCTATTTCTTAGTCCCGAAGATATGCAAGAGGCAAAGAAATCTATGAAAGAAAAAGGTATTAAAGCTGAAGATGTTAAGAATTTACCTCCTATTGAAGAAATACACGGTCTTAATTTACAGCCTTTTGAAGAAGTACATGATCTCAATTCCTTGTTCACTGAAGAACCTCCTGATCCCGATATCCTGACACATGTAGTAAAGGTAAATTCTCTCTATAGATATGATAAAGCTGAAGTCCCTCCTACTAAAATTGCTAGTTCGTGCTTGGATGAGTTTGATGACTTTATGTTTAAGCAAGATGACTTTAATGCTTATTTTGGTAGACAATTAAAACAAAATAACTTTATAATTAAATGCTTGGGTGATTATATGGCTAATATTAGAGGTGAACTTAAACTTGTTAGCAAACATGCTTCTATGGTTACCACTCAAGTAGAACAAGTACTTAAAGCTCGAAAAGAAGTGCTTGATGAAATGAATAGCAAGAAAAATGATTATGCTGTTAGAGTGGCTACTAGAACTGGTAGAATGACTCAGGAACCTTTGTATCCTGAAGGCCACCCTAAGAGAATCGAGCAAGATTCTCAAAGAAATAACATTGATGTACCTAGTTCTTCTAAAAGGAAAAAAAGAAAAAGTATAGGACTTTGCAAACTTCTAGTGAACCTATTGCTGAACCAGATGAGAATCCAAATGATATCTCTATGTCTGATGCTAAAACACAATCTGGTAATGAACATGAACCTAGTGAAAATATTAATGATAATGTTCATGATGATGCTCAACCTAGTAATGATAATGATGTAGAAGTTGAACCTGCTGTTGATTTTGATAACCCACAATCAAGGAATCAACGTTATGATAAAAGAGACTTCGTCGCTAGTAAACATGGTAAAGAAAGGGAACCATGGGTTCAAAAACCCATGCCTTTTCCTCCGAAACCATCCAAGAAAAAGGATGATGAGGATTTTGAGCACTTTGCTGAAATGATTAGACCCATCTTTTTGCGTATGCGATTAACCGATGTGCTCAAAACAAATACTTATGCTAAGTATATGAAGGATATCATTACTAATAAAAGAAAGATACCCGAAGCTGAAATTTCCACCATGCTTGCTAATTATACTTTTAAGGGTGGAATACCAAAGAAACTTAAAGATCCAGGAGTACCTACTATACCATGCTCCATTAAGAGAAATTATGTTAAAACTGCTTTATGTGATCTTGGAGCCGGTGTCAGTGTTATGCCCCTCTCTTTATATCGTAGACTTGATTTGAATAAGTTGACACCTACTGAAATATCTTTGCAAATGGCTGATAAATCAACTACTATACCTGTCGGTATTTGTGAGGATGTGCCTGTTGTAGTTGCAAACGTTACTATTTTAATGGACTTTGTTATTCTTGATATTCCCGAGGATGATAGTATGTCTATTATTCTTGGAAGACCTTTCCTTAATACTGCAGGGGCTATTATTGATTGCAACAAAGGCAATGTCACTTTTCATGTTAATGGTAATGAGCACATGGTACACTTTCCGAGGAAACAACCTCAAGTTTATAGTATCAACTCTATTGGAAAAGTTCCATTGATTATATTTGGAGGTTTTGAATTTCCTCTCCCTACTGTCAAGAAAAAGTAAGATATTCTTATTGTTGGGGATTTTCATATCCCCGTTGAGGTAACTTAGTGTTATTCAAATTTCTCTGGTTCCGTGTTATTCAGAATGAGTTTGTTAACAAGACTTGATCAACCTTGTTAGTGGATTCATTTTGATGATCACGAGATGGATGAAATTAGAAGCACAACTTTCTGTACCCTCTTTATATTTCCTGTTATTTAGTAGAAATAAAGTAAAATAGTATTTTTCTGTCTGTTTCCTGACTTATCCGTGCAATATAAAAATATCCCAAAAATAAAAGTCCTCAGAATGCCATGCCAATTTAATATGATTTTTTCGGGAATATTTGAGGATTTACTGTACAAAAAATACTGCAGGGGGAGCTGCCACCTGGCCACGAGGGTGGAGGGCATGCTCTACCCCCATGAGCGCGCCCCCTGCCTCGTGGGCCCACGGTGGCCCTCCTCCACTTATCCCTGCACCCATCTTCTTCCTCTGCCTCACACAAACACGAAAGACCAACTCAAGCACGAGTTCCATCCCCCGTTGCTGTGATTTTCGATCTCCTTGCTCAAAGCACCTCTCGCAAAACTGCTTGAGGAGATTGTTCCTTGGTATGTGACTCCTCCATTGGTCCAATTAGTTTTTGTTCTAGTGCTTTATTCATTGCAAATTTGTGCTGCATAGGTGACCATGTTCTTGAGCATGCATGTCAAATTTATATGGTTCCAAGTACTTCTAATGCTTGGTATAGGCTCTAGGCACTTGTGGGAGTTGTTACTATCAATTTTATTGAAGTTGGTTCACTTTTATTTGAAGTTACTAAAAATTTCAGATTATTTCAGAAAATAATGAAGAGACTTTTGAGGGGCTCGTCCCCCTACCTCGTGGGCCCCCTGGTGGCCCTCCGACGCCAACTCCAACTCCATATATTGGCTTTCGGGGAGAAAAAAAATCAGACAGAAGAAATCATTGCGTTTTACGATACGGAGCCGCTGCCAAGCCCAAATCTCTCTCGGGAGGGCTGATATGGAGTCTGTTCGGGGCTCCGGAGAGGGGGATTCATCGCCGTCGTCATCATCAACCATCCTCCATCACCAATTTCATGATGCTCACCGCCGTGTGTGAGTAATTCCATCGTAGGCTTGCTGGACAGTAATGGGTTGGATGAGATTTATCATGTAATCGAGTTAGTTTTGTTAGGGTTTGATCCCTAGTATCCACTATGTTCTGATATTGATGTTGCTATTACTTTGCTATGCTTAGTGCTTATCACTAGGGCCCGAGTGCCATGATTTCAGATCTGAACCTATTATGTTTCCATGAATACATGTGTGTTCTTGATCCTATCTTGCAAGTCTATAGTCACCTACTATGTGTTATGATCCGGCAACCCCGAAGTGACAATAATCGGGGCCACTCCCGGTGATGACCATAGTTTGAGGAGTTCGTGTATTCACTATGTGCTAATGCTTTTTTCCGGTTCTCTATTAAAAGGAGGCCTTAATATCCCTCAGTATCCAATAGGGCCCCGCCGCCACGGGAGGGTAGGACAAAAGATGTCATGCAAGTTCTTTTCCATAAGCACGTATGACTATATACGGAATACATGCCTACATTACATTGGTGAATTGGAGCTAGTTTTGTGTCACCCTATGTTATGGCTGTTACATGAGGAACCGCATCCGGCATAATTATCCATCACTAATCCGGTGCCTACGAGTTTTCCATATACTGGTTCTCGCTTATTTACTTTTCCGTTGCTACTGTTACAATCACTACAAAATACGAAAAAACATTACTTTTGCTGTCTTTACTTTTGTTACTGTTACCACCACTATCATATTACTTTTCTACTAAACACTTTGCTGCAGATACTAAGTTTCCAGGTGTGGTTGAATTGACAAGTCAGCTGCTAATACTTGAGAATATTCTTTGGCTCCCCTTGTGTCGAATCAATAAATTTGGGTTGAATACTCTACCCTCGAAAACTGTTGCGATCCCCTATACTTGTGGGTTATCACACCTAGGAGGAGAGGAGCAATAAAGGGATTACGTGGCACTTACCTTTTTTCAATCCAAAACATGTAGGCACTTGCCAAACTTTAGTCTCAAATATGTAATCTTTCCCATCCATATTTGTACCCTGTATGGTGTATACTTGTTATCGTTGTATTAATGAAATGTTATGTTTGCCAGGTACTTGTGCATGTATCATATCCATGCAGAGGAGCGACTCCTCTATACTTTCAAGTAAACAAGGTACTCCGACAAGTTATCTTCCCGGTTCCTTCCATCGCTGCCGCGTGGCTTGGTCTCGCGGGCTTTGGAGTGTGGAAGGGAACCGGCCTCTTGTTAAACCATCTTTTTTTTCAAGTGCCACTACGACCGGCCTGATTGAAGTAACCTTCCAATCAAAGGATGGGAGCACAAATGTTTCAATGGAGAAAATGTTTTTATGCAGAAGTTTTTCCTTACAGAGGCACACTATGGATGTATTTAAGGAGAAATTATCTGCTTTTGCATTGTCGGGGATCTTTATGCAAGCTTGTTCTCAATTCTCCTCTTTGGGATTGTATCCACGGCAGGGGTCCTGTAGTTAGTACTGGGGTAAAAATAGCAGCATGCGACCCTTTCTAAATGAATATAGGAGAACTATGCTAAAATAATCATGCATGCAAATTTTAGGCACCAGCGCTTCGTTTTACTTTCTTTACAAAGGGTCTGCGCCTGGCTTTATACAAAGGGTTACATGCACATTCGCAAGGCTTGTACAAAAGGTGGCCGCCGGGGCTGAGCCCAACAGCCGCGCCTCATAGGTAGAACTTGTGAAGATGCTCAATATTCCATGAGTTTTGCACCTTAATGCAATCTTTGGTCCCCAGACGGATTGCGCCAGGTCTGGTGACTCGTACTACCCATTAAGGGCACTCCCACTTCCGCGTCAACTTGTTCCATCCTTTGGCAGATAGAACACTCCTAAAGGACAAGTTCGCATTGCTCAAGGTTCTCGGCATGGATCCTTCTGCTATGATAGCGACGCACGGATCAATGGTAGCATGCAGCACGCACAGCGGACCGGAGACGATCTTCCTCGAGGAGCACGACATCGTCATGCCGGAGGTGCTCTTGCTCTACAGCATCGCATGCAAGTACTCGAGGTGACCCGTATATGAGTTCCATGGGGAGAACTGCTTCTGCCACATATACTAGTGGAAGGGATTCTGGCTGGTGGCTCGATTCGGTGTTGTACAGAGGGACCAAAGAACCACATGCAGCTCGTCGATCCAGCGTCTACCGCACTTCTACAACTTATCAAAAATTCTTGTCTTCAATACAGGCAACACTTCAGCGTTCATCCTCTCAGCTTGCCCATTGCTCCGGGAATGAGCAATAGAGGCAAAGGAGACCTTGCTTTAGAGGGTTTGAACATATTGCATGAAGGCGCAGCTTGTAAATGGGGTGTCATTTTTAGTGATTCCTCTGGCGGGTACTCCAAAATGGCACACCAATCCCTTCAAGAACATGATAGCTGACTGTGTGGTTACCTTCCTCACGGGCACCACTTCCGGCCGCTTTGTAAACTTGTTGAGTGTAATGTACAAGAATTCAAAGCGCCCAATAGAACGGGGGAAGGGGCCCAAGATGTCGATCCCCCAACTGAAAATGGCCAGGATAAAGGGATTGTATGGAGAGCTTGAGCTGGTTGATGGATGTTCTTGGAGTGGAACTGGCAGGCTTCACATCTAGTTACTAGCTCAGTTGCATCTTGGAGGTTCGTGGGCCAATGAAAACCCTGCCGGAATGCTTTTCCAACCAGGGTTGTCTATGCAATGTGGGAGCCGCACACGCCCTTCTGTACCTCTGCTAGCAGTTTCTGTCCATCTTCCCGGCAAGTTAGCAAGAGAGCACCTCGGGAAGGCCTCCCATGCCGGTCAGGAAAGCGCAGTCATGTCGAGACTACACCTAAGGGACAAGACTAAATCACCCCGACAAGGCTCCTAGGGCCATCAAGATAAGAACTCGGCAGGCTCCATACTGGCAAACACCCACCAAGACACCACCGCTCCACCCCATCATACCCATGTCATTAATCAGTGTGGTGTCAAGCCCTCAAATGGTTTGGTGGATCTTGTCAGATACGTGGTGTCGGTGTACAAAAGTAGGGGCTCTCTTTTGTACCCCTTTACTTGTGCACGGGCAGTCAGAGCCGCACCCGCGGCCACACTTAGCAGGGCAAAAGAGGGAAGCCAAGGCCACAAGACCATCAAAGCAGTGCCAAGACCGAAAACACAAAGAGCAAGAGGGCGAGGTGGACTCCCCCGGCAAGATCCTTGCCGGGGAAGCCTCTACAGCCCCCGGCAAGAGCCTTGCCGGGGCAACTTGCCCAACGCCAGCAGAGCGCGCCACCCTTGAACCCAAGGGTTCCAACGCCATCAACCACATTGGAAGCAAGGCTCGGGAGGCACCTCCATGGTGGCATGCAGATCTTCATGAAGATGATATACACACAAGATAAGATAAGGACCAGAAGACGACGATCCTCGTCAAGATCCTTGCCAAGCAAATCCACGAGACCTCCGGCAAGATACTTGCCAGGGACGACAACGGTGCCATGGCAAGACCCTTGTCGAGGATATCAGCGGGGCCGTGGCTAGGCCCGCATCTGCCAAGACTCTGCCGCCGCTCCCCATGCAGCTGCCAGCCCAGCGAGATAGGCGAGCACCTCTGTGGCGACGTGCGACCTCTACACCAACTCAGGAAGCACCTGCATGGTGGCATGCAGATCTTCGTGAAGACCCTACCACCACGCCAGCTCAGCAGCCTGCCAGCCTACATGGCACTACACGCCGCGCTGGCCTCGACGCATGTGGAAGCAAGGCGAAGTGACTACAGCAAGAAGGGCACGTCGGTAGTGCATTAAATGCGTTTGTCCGACGGTGCCAGAGGATAGAATTAGTGCCACCGTATCCCCCTTCCACCTCCTATGTGCCACTGTGGCGTCCCTTTTTTCCAATAAAAGGAGGCCTGAGGCATACGGGAGAAGGATCTGGCTTTTTGGACTAAGCACGCACTATAGCTAGTTCAAGAACAGAAGAACATTCAGATATACACCAAGCAGGATTAGGGTATTACACGTCCTCGCGGCCCGAACCTGGGTAAACGATCCTTGTGCTGGCTCCTAGACCCGCTCTTTCCACAACCTCGCGCCCGCCGACCGTAGTAGGGATTCCAGAGATCCCATAGGTGTCGTTTCCACCGACACGTGGCAACCTGCTGGAGAGGAGATTAAATTTATTGACACCCGTCTAGATGGTGTGTCACGCTAATAAGGAGAAGATGGGTAAGCGCCGCGGCAGGCTTGCCGGGCTTCAACCTCAGCATGACACCTAACAGGTGCGTTTAATGCACATTGTCCTACCTGCCAGATTTAGGTATGATAGCACTGTTAGCTATCTAATCATACAAAAATGACTATTTTGCCACTTTGGTCGCCCCTTAAGCTATAAATGGAGTCCCGAGGAAGCAAAGGGTTCGAAGTTTAGATCCCACAACACTTGTACGTGCGTGTTGCTCTCCCCGAGGCACACATGCCGCGCTTGAGCTTGCCGTATCTTCGTGTTCCTCCCAATCAATCCACCACATCAGGAGTAGGGTTTTAGGCTTCAAAGCGGCCCGAACCTAGGTTAAGAGAGCTATCCATCGCCGTGTTGCCCTGCTGTTTCTACTCTTTTTTGCAATGTGACCATCCACTTGATGAACCATAAAGGGGCACCTTTGCCCCATAGGTGATCGCGCTTCCACGCCAACATCTATGGCGCTCCAGGAAGGGGGCTCTCGCTTGCGCGAACCTAAAGTTGTAGCTAGCACGACAATTTTCATCGCCATCTACTTCGCTGATGGCTCCCAAAAAGAAGTGTGGCGCGCGGCACAACCGTCCACTTCAAATTCTCCACCCCTACGGTTGCAGGCGCCGCAAGCATCGCCGCCATGGTGGGTGGAGCGGATGTTGTGGGCGGCGCTACCAACACCCATGGTGCGGCCGTCGTCCCCGCCGCGACTGGAACAAGGACTAGGACCAATGGAACGGCCCTGCTTGCCCAACCTTTCGGTGAGCATGATCATGCCGGTGCGAGCCTAGGCAAGGCCCAACTTCCGCCTTCCCGCCAGACCAGCGAGCACAACCAGTGCAGTGTCAATGCCCACTCCAGTGCAAGGCAAGATCCACCGGCTGCATCGACCAGAGGAGTGACATGAAAGCACACGCTTCGTCCCACATTGGGCGACCACGACAAGACCCCGAGCGGCGCTGTCGATTCACAATGACCGCATCCGTATGGGAAAGCCCAGCTGATCAAGAACCTGGCCTTCAAGAACAGCTTTGGCCTGTCAGACTGACCTGGTGATTGGTCCAAGATAGCAGGTGCACAACAACACTCCTTCTGGCTCGTCCAGGAGTCGAGCGGTATCACACTCTACCTCCCATGTCATACCAGGGATGGTGGAGGAAGTGATGGACAGGGCTCAGCTATTGCTGAACTTCCCCCCAACAATACACAAGATTTATGAAGGAGAGATACCATCCAAAGTCTCATTGGGTTTCCTGAAGCCAACAAATCGCCGTATGCGGAGCCTTCGCAGCACCCGCAGGTGACGCCGACAGCCCTCACTGGTGGCCAAGTTGAGAAGACTGCGCCCACGGTACAGTCCCCTCCACAGCAGGCCATCCAAGGGCACCCAAGGAGAGCTCAAAAACCCCAAGATATTGATGATCCCGATGAGGCGTTGATGGCGTCATCTGACCCATGACTCCCGCAAGATCAATGCCAAGTATTGAAGGACAGGAGGAATGAAGACACCCGCATCACCATTGAGCGGCGTCGCGAGGCACACAGTCAATCAAATAGGTGTAATGGACCCGATGTTGACGAACCCGTGCCTAGTGCTAGCGGGTACCTAATACGTCTCTTTCATATCTATAATTTTTGATTGTTTTATGGAAATATTATATAACTTCTACATACTATTGGCAACTTTTGATATGATTTATTGGACTAATCTATTGATCCAGTGCCCAGTGCCAGTTCCTGTTTGTTGCATGTTTATTGTTTCGCCGAAAATCCATATGAAATAAAGTCCAAACGCAATAAAAATTTACAGAGAATTATTTTGGAATATTTATGATTTTGGGGAGGTGGAATCAACATAAATGGGGGCCCACAGGCCCCAAAATACACCAGGGCACGCCCCATGTGCCAGGCACGCCCAAATGTCTTATGCCCACCTCGAAGGTCAGTTGGGGACCTTCTTCTGGTGCAAGAAAAATGATTTATGGGAAAATCGTGTACATTTTTTAGCGCAATCGGAGTTACAGGTCTCCGGGAATTTAAGAAACCATGAAGTGCAAGATCTGGGGAACACGAAACAGAAGAGAACAGAGAGGGAGATCCAATCTCGGAGGGGCACCCACCCCTCCGTCACCATGGAGGCCATGGACCAGAGGGGGAACTCACCTCCCATCTAGGGGGAGGCCAAGGAAGAAGAAGGAGGGGGGCTCCCTCCCCCTCTCTCTCTCGGTGGCGCTAGAGTGCCGCCAGGGCTAGGATCGTGATGGCGATCTACATCAACAACCTTGCTACCGTCAACACCAACTTTCTCCCCCTCTATGCAGCGTAACACCCCTTCTCCCTGTTGTACTCTCTACTTGAACACGGTGCTCAACTCCATATATTATTTCCCAATGATATTTGGCTATCCTATGATGTTTGAGTAGATCCAATTTATCCTATAGGTTAATCATGATCTTGGTTGGTATGATTGTATATTTTATTTATGGTGCTGTCCTACGGTGCCCTTCATCTCGCGCAAACATGCGGGGCCCCCGCTATAGGGTGTTGCAATACGTTCATGATTCGCTTATGGTGGGTTGTGAGAGTGACGGAAGATTAAACCCGAGTAGGTGGGTTGTTGCGTATGGGATAAAGAGGACTTGATACTCAATGCTATGGTTGGGTTTCATGACCTTAATGATCTTTAGTAGTTGCGGATGCTTGCTAGGGGTCCAATCATAAGTGCATATGATCCAAGTAGAGAAAGTATGTTAGCTCATGCCTATCCCTCATGTAAAATTTCTACTGGTACTTGTTATCGATTGCCTAGGGACAAATGACTTTCTTGTTGACAAAAGCTTTCGACTTTTACTATCTTGCATTTTATTCTTAGTTTTATTCTTGCGAAGTACTCATAGTTTTATTCTCGCAAAAATAGTTTCATACTTGATTTAGGTAAAGCAAACGTCAAGTGTGCGTAGAGTTGTATCGGTGGTCGGTGGAACTTGAGGGAATATTTTTTTGCCTTTAGGTCCTCGTTGGGTTCGACACTTTTATTTATCAAAGAGGGCTATAACTGATCCCCTATACCTGTGGGTTATCAAGACCTTTTTCTGGCGTTGTTGCCGGGGAGGAATAGCACGGGGTGAATATTCTCGTGTGTGCCTGTTTCACTACAAAGAAAGACACATCCGTGACATTTTGGGCCGAACGAATATTTTTTCTGTCATACATATGACACTTCTATGACGATAATTGTGACAAAAGCCGGTATTATCATAGATGTGGTGGGCTCCTACTTCTATGACAAAAATTCATGACAGAAAATGAGCTTTTCGTCCTGGGCGGGACGAAGACGCAGCTGCATGACATTCTTTGGGCGGTCCATGACGGAAAAAACCGTGGTAGAAACGAGGGCGAGGAAAATTTCTGGGAGTTCCCGGTTATGGTGGGAGGTTGGGGGCCGAGCGATGCGCGTTTCTCTCGTACACGTACACGCGTGTGTGCGAGGCGTTGGCTCTAACTGAACCCGAGCGAGGCGTTGGGCTCTAACTGAACCCGAGCGATTGCACTGGAGGCTACGCGTTACTGAACCCGAGCGATCGATTGATGGCTATTAACTGAACCCGATCGAGCAATTCCTTCGCTACTGCTGCTAACTGAAGCCGATCGATTGGATGAACAGTGAGCGTTGCGGGGGGGGGAGTGGATGAACAGTGAGCGGTGGCGTTGCCTCTGGATGATCAGGACCCCGTGGGGTGGAGGGCTCGATGAACAGTAGACAGTGGAGGTGTGGTTGAACAGTAGCCGGTGGAGTAGTGCGCGGTGGAGGCTGGATGAGCAGGAGCCCGTGGAGGCTGGAGGAGGTCGACGGTAGCCCATGGAGGCTGGAGGAGGTCGACGGTGGAGATGAACAGTATCCCGTGGAGTCCCGTTTTGCGGTACGTCGCACCCCTCCCGATGAACAGGACCCACGTTTCGACCGTAGCGCTCCAACACAAGTCCGTTTCGTCCATTTTGCGGTACGCCACACCCCTCCCAATCAACAAGACCCCTATTTCGATCGTAGGAGCTCCGTTTCGTCCGTTTTGCGGTACGCCACACCCCTCCCGCTCAACAGGACCCCTGTTTTGACCGTAGGAGGTCTCTTTCCTCCGTTTTGCGGTACGCCACATCCCTCCCGATCAACAGGACCCCCGTTTCGACCGTAGGAGGTCTGTTTCGTCCGTTATGCGGTACGCCACACCCCTCCTGATGAACAAGATCCTCTTTTGAACGTGGCCGGTCGAACACAAGGCTGTTTCCTCTGTTCTGCGGTACGCCAGGCCTCGTTTCCATCGCCTGTTCCGTCCAAGCCCTCCCGATGAACACGACCACGCATTCCGTTCTAACCCATCATGTTGCCTCCCACGCGTTTCGTTGCCTCCCGATGAACACGATGCCTTCCCTTGCCTCCCGATGAACACGACGCATTCCGTTGCCTCCCCATGAACACGAGGCATTCCGTTGCCTCCCCATGAAAACGACGACGATGCTGTTTCTCCGTTCCGACCCAGCCATGTACACGAGCCCTCGCCGAACGTATGCGCGAGTAGGCGTTCGAGACCCCGCCCGTATGTACACATACGTGGCTGTATTTTCTTTCTTGCACCCTAATCGTTGTACGTACGTGTACATGCTATGTGCGCGCCTCTACTACGACATGCACGCGCCTCTACATCCACCAGTATATATGTATGTATAGGTGTTCGCAACCAGAATGACAACGCTATGTATGCTTCGACCAGGTGGGTCCCGACTATCAGGCACTTCCTTGCGTGCGAAGATGTAGCTGGTGGGTCCCAACAGTCAGGGGGGCGCATCATTTTGTTTTTGTTTTCCCTGGATGCACTACCTTGCGTGCGAAGGTGTAGCTGGTGGGTCCCAAAAGTCAGGGGGAAACGTTTTTTTTGTGAAATACGGTGGCCTGTCCGGTGGTCCCCGTTGTCAGGTGGAGGAATAATTAGTTTGCGCGTAATAAGGAGGCACTTCCTTGCTGCGGTCGTGGACCCAGCTGTCAGCCTCTCCACGTATGGTCCACGTCCGATGGAAGTCGTTCCTTGACCACACTGACCACGTCGTGCCGAGAGCACCAGGGCAGTGGATGATGGTGAGGCCTAGGAAGGGGACGATGCAGAGTCAAGGAAGACGCGGCAGTGGATGGCCACACGTAGAGGAGTACGAGGGTTCACTGGTTTGCTACAGTGTGAGGCTGTAGTCGCCGCAGAATAAAAGGGGGTGTGGGTGAGTATAGGGATGGCCTGGCCAGCGGTGGGAGTAGTAGGGGGCGGTGAGGCCTCCACCGCATCGTAGCTGGCCACGGGAGGCAGGATCACAAGGCACGACCGGCGCTGGTTTGGGCGGCTGGAGCAAGAAGACCATAGGTTGAAGAAGCACTACTGCCGTTGGATGGACATCGTACGGTCACTGGAGCTAGAATCCTGCATATTGACTAAGTTGACAAAGCCCTCCATCCCCGTCAACTTAGTTGGCCCACAAGTCAGCCTGCCACTATACTGGGTCCCAGCTAATAGGGGGAGTATTCATTTTTTTGAAGATATAGCTGGTGGGTCCGAGCTGTCAGCGGCGGTAACGTTTTTTCGCGAAATACAGAGGCCCTTTCGGTGGGTCCCTGATGTCAGGTGGAGAAATCATTATTTTGCGCGTAATATGGAGGCATTTCCTTGCATGCAGCTGTGGACCCAGCTGTCGGCCTCTCCACGTACAGTCCACTTCAGATGCATGTTGGTTGTTGACCAGGTTGACCAGGCCGCGCCGAGAGCACCATGGCGGTGGACGATGGCGAGGCCTAGGAAGGGAATGACATGGAGGCAGGGAAGACTCAGCAGTTGTTTCCCACGCGGAGGGGAGTACGACTGTACGAGGGTTTACTGGTTCGTCTGCCATCGCCGCAGAATAACAGCAGGTGTGGGTGAGTAGAGGGATGGCTAGGCCAGCGATGGGAGTACGGTGGGCCGGTGAGGCCTGAGCGGTAGCAGAGCCGGCCGCGGGGAGGAAGGAGCAGGTAGTCCCGCTGGTGCTTGTTTGAGCGGCTGGAGCAGGAAGAGCAGAGATTGAAGAAGCACGACGGCCGTTGGATGGCCCTCCAACAGTCACTGCTTGTGCGTCAACCTTTTTTTAGGAAGGCCTCAAATCTGTGGAAAAACAGCATACATCCCATCTGCCATTATTTCTAATAATTTCTACCCCATTTGCTAATTCATAAAGTTTTTTGGAGCCCATATTCTTTTTGTTAGCATTACAGCCCATATTGTGGCCACAGTTAAAAAATTATATGAAATTTTGCATATTTCGGTGCGGTCCGAACTGTTTTTTAATACCGAAATTTTGACTCACATTCAAAATGATTTTAAAAATAAAAGTATATCAACATAAAATCCAACAAAGTCTCCACGCATAAAAATTAATGTAATTTAAAATCTCGAAATGAAAAAAAAGATATTTGAAACTATTTGCCGGTTTGATGTGTTTTAAAAATTTACAACCCATTTCTCATTACTGATGGGCCATTTTCTCGGCCAGCCGAAAGAAAGCTCTCCTTGTCTTGAAAGATTTGCAGCCCAACAGGCCTGACAAAGCGACTTACTTGGCAAATCACAAAAAAACTGGGCTGTGGCCGTGGACCCAGCTGTTAGCCTCTCCACGTACAGTACTCTTCTGATGGAATGTCATTGACCACGCCACACCGAGAGCACCTAGGTGGTGGATGTCGGAGTAAATGACCACGGGTAGCCTAGCCGGCTCCCTTTGGCCCTCAGAAAAAACAATGGGCCGACGGAGCCTTGAGGCACCCAAGACACGGGGCCGCCTTCTTCCGGCCGGCTATCGCTTAGGCCGACTAGCGGAAGGAGGCCCGGCCATAAACAATCTTTGGGGGATGCCACAACAGGGCCGACTCCAAGAAAGCCGGTCCATGAAGGACCGGCTCCAAGAAAGCTGGCCCATGAAGGACCGGCTCTGGGAAAGCCGGCCCATGGCAGGCGGCCATGGGCCGTACCCTATAGACAACCCCCCATAAAAGTGACGAGATGGGGCGTGGCTACAGTGGACCCTGCCACCCCCGAATCTCGGAGCAAGCATGGCTACAGTACGCCGTACAGGGCGGACAGCTCCTGACCGGCGAAGCACTGCGGCCATGCGAATCATGACGCCATCCACGACGGGCCACTGGTACGGCCCAGGGGCGGCGGGCCCCTTCGGTCAGAGAGATATCCGAGGGCGGCCTGTCCTCCCATAGCCGGCCTAAGGCCCGGCCGGCGTCCTACAGCCGGCTTGCTCCCCTCCCTAGGGCGCGCGCACCATTAAGCAGACAAGACGAGGTAAGGCTACAGTGACGCCCGTAAGGCGGAGGCACTGTAGCCATGCTTACCTCGACAAAGCCCTCGTCATCAGAGGCGAGGCGACAGTAACCAGCCCCCGACAAGACCCCCCAAGCGTTGGGGCCGGTAGCCAGCGGGACCCACCAGTCGGCGGGCCCCAGAAGCCGGCGGACGTAGACGCTGACAGCCTGGGCCCACGCCCAGGCCAGATTACCATTGTACCCTCGGGGGGTAGGCCTATATAAACCCCCCGGGACACCCATGCAAAGGGTTGATCTCAGAGAGTTTTAGACACTACCATAGGGAGAGAAGAGAGCTAGCCTTGCCCTGCTTCCCCCTTCCACCGAACAGCTCAAGGAGCCTCTTGTAGCTTCTTATCGATCTAGTGATCATGCGGAGACCCCGCAAAGCAGCAGTAGGGGTATTATCTCCACGGAGAGCCCCCAACCTGGGTAAGATCCGCCCACGTGCATGTCTTCGCCTTATCCCGTTTCCAGGCACTGGCGATGTCTTACTGGCTCCCACAATGATAAGCTATCCGTTGGCATATGTCGTACCTACCACCCAACAATTGGCGCCCACCATGGGGCCAGATGCACCGTCGTCCGGAAACCTGCTCTGGACGGGAACCCTCTTCCTCCCCAGCGAGCATAGCCAGCCCGGCACGCCCGATGGCGCTTGCCCCGACGCGTTGCAAAGCGTCGACGATGCCTGTGCAGCAAGCTGCCTCGCCGATCTTCTTGGCGAGGCTCGCATCTCCGAAGAGCCCGCATTCGACGCGGGCACAGGCTGCCCCGAGAGCCACCTCGTCAGCCTCCTCGACCAACTCCACATCTCCGGCGAGCCAACCGCGGACTTGGAGTCGGTCGGCTCCACCGACCCGATGCTTGTCTATTTCGACACGGCGTCGTTCGACGCCTTCCCCTCCGACGTGATCGTCTTCAACGATCCTCTCCCTCGAGCCGACAGTGGCGGCAGCACCATCACCGAAGTGCTTGTCATCAGCCACGACGTCGCCTCCGACACGCCCCCATCCCGCGGACGCTGACGCTGAGGCGCTGGAGGAACGCCTCCTTGCCCTTCTTGCGGAGGGCCAGAAGATAGCCACCATGAGACGCCTCACGGAAGCCCACCAGCGCGAAGTCGACCGCGCCGCCTTCGGCACGCCGCCTCCAGAAGGGCCAAGCCGAGTCGGCATCGTCAAGAAACATGGCGAGGCCATCGCCATCATGCTGGGAGCGGACCGCCCAGTCTACACCACGCCCCTAGAGAATTTGCGCGCTGCCTAGTCGATCGTTGATGAGCTAAACAGACTGGGGGCCGATGAGCTCCCCTACATGACCAGACGCATCCAGCAGCTGATCGATGCGGCTGCAACACGTCATGAAGCCGATGTCCGAGCTGGAAGCCCCCCTCGCCGAGAGCACGGCGCGACATCGCGTACGCCGACTGTGGGTGGCGCCCGTACAAGAGAGGAGAAGGAGCCGGCTGCTGGACGCAGCCGGACTCGCATTACAATCGAGCGCGACGCAGAAGGTCGCCCCCGAGGAGTGGAGCGACGAGGCGACCTGCCTCCTCCTCCACCTCGCGGGGAAAGATATCCTACCCCGCTGCCTGTCGAGCATCCGACTCTCAGCGGCCGACTTGGTCGGCGCGAAGGAGTCGGCGAGAATGACGCCCGCCATCGGATCAACCGCCTAGCGCGATCCCTGGCCCAGGAAGAAGAAGATGATGTCGGCCCGCCTTGTTTCCGCCCCCGCATCCGCGACAAGCCCTTTCCCAAAGGGTTCTTGCTCCCAAGAGACACGCCCAAGTACAACGGCTCTGTGAAGCCAGAAGACTGGTTGATCGACTACTCCACCGCTGTTCGCATAGCAAATGGCAATCGACGCATTGCCGTGAAATATGTCCCCCTGATGCTCGAAGGCACGGCGCGCACCTGGCTCAGTAGCCTCAAGCCTTACAGCATCAATAGCTGGCTAGACTTCACCGAAGACTTCATACGCAACTTCACCAGCACCTACAAGCAGGCTCCGAAGCCCCGACAGCTCTCCTTGTGCGTACAAGGGCCCAGCGAATCAACCCGCGACTACCTCACGCGTTGGGCCGAGCTCCGCAAGTCCTGCGAAGGGGTGCATGAGGTCCAGGCCATAGAGTACTTCACCGCTGGGTGCCGCGAGGGCACTCTCCTTAAGCACCGACTCCTCTGCGACGAGCCGGCAACCCTTGATGAGCTACTGATCATCGCCGACAAGTATGCCACGACCGACTCCACAATGAAGATCGAGCTCTGGGTAGACGCCTCCGGAAAAGTGCTGACGCCAGCTCCCAAGACGCCGACTGGAGAATCAAGCCGGCGCCCGTATCAAAACGACCACAAG
Organism: Triticum aestivum; assembly: GCF_018294505.1. Lineage (NCBI taxonomy): Eukaryota > Viridiplantae > Streptophyta > Magnoliopsida > Poales > Poaceae > Triticum > Triticum aestivum. The sequence continues at coordinate 213,298,826 of NC_057804.1, read as the reverse complement.
CGGAAGGCTCCTATGCCTCCTTCCACTAGTCGGCAGGTGGCCACGATCGAAGAAGAGAAGCCTGAGGGATGGCCAGCTCCGAAGAAGCAGAAGGGTGGTAGGCCGGCTTGGCAGCCGGCTTTCTCCTACGAGCAAACCCTCGACGCCCCCTGCAAGTTCCACAGCGGCGCGAAGCCGTCCAACCATACAACACGGAAGTGTCATTGGCTCACCCAAATCTCCAAGGGCGAGGGGCTGCTGCTGCCTCCGCCTACAGGCTAGCCGCCTCCTGCCTCGCAGCAGCCGGCCGCTCGGCCTGTAGTCGGAGTTATCCAAGACGAGTTCCCCGATGAGCAGGCCGCCTACATTGTGTTCGCCAGCCAGACAGAAGATCGGTACAGCCGGCACCGACAGCAGCAAGAAGTCAACGCGGTCGCCTCCAGTAACCCTGAGTTCATGCATTGGCCCGAGAAGCCCATCAGCTGGAGCCGCGACGACCACCCAGAGGTGATGCCGTCTCCTCTGGATGCTAGAGGTGATACAACACGGAAGTGTCATTGGCTCCTATGACCTGGTTCTGGATGCCACCCTGGCGACAGAGAGGCGTGCCGCCCGATTCTCCCGCGTGCTGATAGACGGCGGGAGAAGTATCAACATACTGTACCGAGATACAATGGAGAAGCTCAATATCAAGCCGAAGCAACTCATGCCAAGCCGGACTGTGTTCCACGGCATCGTACCCGGCCTGTCCTGCTCACCAATCGGCAAGATCAAGATGGTTTCCCCTTTGGGGACAAGGATCATTTCTGCCGAGAGGCAATATGGTTCGAGGTAGTGGATTTGGAGAGCCCGTACCACGCATTGCTTAGCCGACCAGCGTTGGCCAAGTTTATGGCTGTGCCCCACTACGCCTACCTCAAGATGAAGATGCCGAGTTCCGAGGGCATTATCACCATAGCCGAAGACTATAAGAAGTCCTCTGAGTGTGCAGCAGCCAGCAGTCGGCTGGCTGAGTCCCTCGTGATCACCGAAGAGAAGAAGATGCTGGATCGAATTGTGACCTTGGCTGGCAAGCAGCCAGCCTTGTCCCCTGACCCCAAGGAATGTGAAGCTCAAGGTTCTTTCCAGCCGGCCAAGGAGACAAAGAAGATACCTCTGGACCCAGAGCACCCGGAGAGGCATGCTGTCATAGGCACAGGCCTCGACAGGAAATAGGAAGGCGAGCCTGTCAATTTCCTCCGTGAGAATCGGGACGTCTTTGCATGGTCCCCCAAAGACATGTCGGGTGTCCTGACGGATTTCGCCGAGAACAAGCTACACGTCCGATCTGATGCAAAGCCGGTCAGGCAGCCCTTGCGCCGCCTGTCGGAAGAGAAGAGAAGAGTAGTCGGAGAAGAAATAGCCCGGCTTCTGGCAGCCGGCTTCATTATGGAAGTGTTCTTTCTAGAATGGCTTGCCAACCCGGTCCTCGTGTTGAAAAAGAACAAGCAGTGGCGCATGTGCATCGACTACACCAGCCTCAACAAAGCCTGCCCTAAAGATCCGTTCGCCCTGCCAAGGATCGACCAAGTGATAGACTCCACAGTTGGATGCGAGCTGTTGAGTTTCTTGGATGCTTATTCAGTCTACCACCAGATGAAGTTTAACCCGGTTGATCGCTTGAAGACCGCCTTCATCACCCCATTCGGAGCTTTCTGTTACCTGACTATGACATTCGGCTTGAGAAATGTTGGTGCCACCTTTCAGCGTTGCATGCAGAAATGCCTCCTCAAGCAACTCGGCAGAAATGCCCACGTCTACGTAGACGATGTCGTGGTGAAGACGGAGAAGCGCGGCACCCTGCTGGAAGACCTCAAGGAGACCTTTGAGAATCTGCGCCAGTTTCAGATCAAGCTCAACCCGGAGAAATGCGTGTTCGGGGTACCAGCCGGCCAGCTTCTAGGCTTCCTGGTCTCCGAACGTGGCATCGAGTGCAACCTAGTGAAGGTCAAGGCTATAGAGAGAATGAAGGTCCCTACCAAGCTGCGAAACGTCCAAAAGTTCACCGGATGCTTGGCGTCTTTGAACCGCTTCATGAGCCGGCTCGGAGAGAAGGCTCTCCCCCTCTATCGACTCATGAAGAAGTCCACTCACTTTGAGTGGAATGAACAGATCCAACACCGAGCCGGAGATTACACAATAATGAACCAAGAACTAGTCAGGCGCAGTGCTACCGGAGTCTTCCAGCGCTGCGTCGAGCTAGAGAAAGGCATAGCAATCCTCGAAGACATCCACCAAGGCGAATGCGGCCACCATGCCGCCTCCAGGGCACTCGTCGCCAAGGCTTTCTGCCATGGATTCTTCTGGCCGACTGCTTTGGAGGATGCCAAGGAACTAGTCAAACACTGCAAAGGGTGCCAAGTCTTCGGCTCCAAGCAACACCTGCCGGCTTCTGCACTCTAGACCATCCCGATCACTTGGCCCTTTGCCGTCTGGGGGCTGGACATGGTCGGCCCATTCAAGACGGTGCGCGGCGGCATGACACATCTTCTTGTCGCTGTGGACAAATTTACCAAGTGGATTGAAGCAAAGCCGATCAAGAAACTGAATGGGCCGACTGTCGTAACATTCATTGTGGATATTACAACTCGGTATGGCGTGCCACACAACAACATCACCGACAACGGCACAAATTTTGCCAAGGGAGCACTGGCACGTTTCTACGTGACACAGGGCATCCGACAGGACTTAGCATCCGTTGCCCACCCGCAGTCAAACGGCCAAGTCGAGCGAGCAAACGGCCTCATCCTCTCCGGCATCAAGCCCCGACTGGTCGTGCTGCTGGAGCGTTCGGCCGGCTGCTGGCTCGACGAGCTACCGGTCGTCCTCTGGAGTCTGCGCACTACCCCAAACAAGTCAACCGGCCTCACCCCTTTCTTCCTTGTATATGGTGCCGAGGCTGTCATCCCAACTGACATCGAATTCGACTCACCTCGGATCACCATGTACACGGAGGCGGAGGCTAAAAAAGCAAGAGAAGACGGCGTCGACTTGCTGGAAGAAAGCCGGCTGTTAGCCCTCACCCTGTCCGCCATCTACCAGCAAGGTCTGCGCCGTTACCACAGCCGGAGGGTGAAGCCAAGATCCTTCCAAGAGGGAGACCTTGTGCTCCGGCTGATACAGCGAGCAGCCGGCCAGCACAAGCTCTCAGCACCTTGGGAAGGCCCCTTCGTCATCAGCCGGGCTCTGGGAAACGACTCCTATTACTTAATCGACGCACAGAAGCCGAAGGCATGCAAGAGAGACGACTCCGGCAAGGAGTCGGAGCGCCCATGGAGTGCTAATCTTCTTTGAAGATTTTACAGTTGAAATGCAGTATGTATCATGCTACCTTTTGTATTAAGTATCAGACAACGGGCCCCCCTGAGGAGTTCTCGGGGACTACCCTATTTTATCTATGTATGCCGGGTATCATAACCATGGTTACCCCACCACATTTATTTTCTCCGTCCGGCACCGGGTCCGACTAGTCGGCCCGGGGACTTGCCGCCTTGAGTTATGTCGAAGTTCTACCTACAGTCAGACAAGTAATGTGCCGACACCCAAGCCCTCTCTTGCAAAAGGCATAGCTCGAAGAATCGACTGCCGACTAGCGGGTGTTGAAGGCGGAAAGGATGCCCACATGAAAAACGGCTAAGGACTAACGAACTTACATAACACAAGCCGGCTTCCCCCTCGCCAACCGGCTGTTGAAGTAGCCGGCTGGCCAGCTTCCTTTCCTACTCTGCTACAATCTAAGAAAGCTTGAGTACTTGCCTTCCCAGACGGCTGAACTCCTTACCCGGCCACAGACTGCAGAGCAGCTGTCCAGCTGGGAAGGCGGCACCCAAAGGAAGGCGGCAAAGGAAAAAATCCGAGAGATAAAAAGCAAGTACCAATGGAAGCCAAGCTCATGCATAATAATATTTACACAAAAGGCCTTTGAGAGGCCGGCATTCAATGAAGTTTGAATACACCCCCAGTGGGTGGAATTGTGCAAAGATAACAAATCTGTTCAAAGAGTGTCGAGCAGGAAAATAAAAATAGTGAATCAAGCCAAGGGAGCGCCCGGAGCGTCAGGAAGATTGGTTGAGACGATGGTGTTGGCAGGAGGAGTGGTTGGCTGGCGAGTCTCGGCCTGGTCATCACCGGTAGCAGGCAGGGCATTCGCCCGCGCCTTGTTGCTGGAGGCACGGTCAGGCTGAAGCAAGTTGGCTGCTCCAACATACGGCATAGTGTCTTCGCCGTCTTCCTCCTCCTCCTCCTCTTCGCCCTCGTCGCTGGAGTCAATCTCCTCCGCCGAGTCTTCACCATCGGCCGGGTTCAGCCCAAACCATTCCTCCGGGTGCGCGACGCCATCCTCGTTCACCTCAGGAGCAAAAGCGCCGGTGTCGGTGAAGTTGGCGATCGCCGAGGCGTGCTGGATGATAGCCGGTCGCACCGCCTCCAGCTCCTCGTCAGCCTCCTGCCGCCAGGTGCGCAGTTGGTCCAAGTTCAGCCCAGGGTACCAAGCCCGGACGAACTCTAGTGCCCGGCGGGCGCCGGATCGAGCTGCTGAAGCCTTCCAGGCCTCAAGGAGGCCGGCGGCTACCTCCAGCCAGTCAGCGGTACGGCTGGGGGTGCGAGGAATTACTTTGCCAGTCCAGAGGGTGGCCAACACCTATGCTCCGGCATACTGAAGCCGGCGGAGCATGCGGTAGGCCGGCTGAAGGTGGGCTTGGATCGCAAGAAGCTGCTCCTCAAGCGATCTCAACCCCAGCCTGCCGCCGAGCCTCATGATGAGCTTCGATGGCTTGGTTGGCGGCGACAGAATAGCCAGGAAAGTACTCTTCACAAAGAAGAAAGAAACAGAGCAAGTCAGGAGATAAACTGGCCTACAAGGAACAAGCAAAGTGAAGAAGAAGGCGGCCTACCGTCAACCAAATCCTCGACTCGGCCATAGCCTTCGCTCAGAGATTGCCTTGCCTCGGCCCAGCTCGCCGCCTCGGTCTCGTATTCGGCTTTGAGGGCGGCCTCATTGTCCTGCACCGCCTTCAGGGCCGCCCTGTGGCTTTCCTCCTGGTCGGCCAATCTTTTGGCTAGGCGGTCACGCTCCAGAGCCAGAGCACTGAGCTCGCCCTCCATGGTGCGAAGGACGGTCTGGGCCACACCCAGCTGTTGCCTCAAGTCGACATTGGCTCCTGCCAATATGGAAAGAAGAAGTTAAGAAAGAAGTCGGCAAGAAAGATCCGACCCGATTGCTTAGCAGTCGGCCCGAATCTCGGGGACTACACCCAGTGGGTGCGCTGACGCGCCCCCACATGAGATAAAAAGACAAAGACACTCACACCGGCTCTCCGTCAGATCGGTGGCCCTCTGATTTTCCTCCCGGACCTGGGAGTTGAAGGTAGCGGCGTGGAGGTTATGATAATCCTGTGAAGGCAAAAGCAAATCAGTAAGGCAAAGTCCTTGAAGAAGTTCCAAGTCGCCTGCTCAGCAGCCGACTCGGAACTCGGGGACTACACCCAGTGGGTGCGCTGACGCGCCCCCATAGAAAAAATCGTGAGCAAGAAAACTCACCCGAACGACCGCCCGGGTCGCAAGAAACTCTGGGGTACATTGCTGCAGCGCGGTGGCTTGAGCCTGAAGCCGGCTGCGAACATCTCGCGCCGCAAAGTTCAGCGCGGCCGTCCCACCGCCCAGCGTCCACCCTGGCGAGCTAGCTGTGGACGACTTCAGATCACGCGACAACGAGCTGGAGCCGGCCGCCCTCTGCGGATCCGGCTCTGAAGCCGCCCTCCCCGCACGCCGGCGAGTCGGCGACGGACTACAAGATCTGCCGTTGCAGTCGGCTCTCCTCCCGCCGGCTGCTCAGGCGGCACCTCGGGCTGGCCACCTTGGCCAGTCCCGGCCGTCAGAGGCGGCACCACTTCTCCTTGCAGGACGACTACGTCGCCCCCATCCCTCTCCATCATCGGCGGGTCGCGGTCGATTTCCTCCGTCGGGGGCACCGGGACGCCCGGGAGCGCGGAGCGGAGGGGGATGACAAGTTGCGAAGGCTGGCCACGCAGGGCCTCCGCCGCCCTCCCTGCGGCCTCGGCTTCCACCCGGGCCCTGGCTGCAGCCTCGAAGTGCGCCTCGGCTGACTCCGCCGTCGTCCCCTAGGCCGACTCGGCGGCGGCTGCCCTTCGCTCCTCCGCCTACCCGCCCCTCCCGCGCCTGCCGCGCGTTCCGCTCCGTCGCCGCCTGAAGCTCGGCGCGGGGGTCTATGCGACGGGAGCCCGTAGATCCTCCTGCTCCGCCGACTATGGAGGCGGCGGTAGTCCTCTCAAGAGAAAGCGGGGCCCTGGTTGGCAAAATGGAGAGAGGGCTTAGAAGAACATCGACTAAAGAAAGAAAGAAAAGTGCATAAGGGCCAAAACTTATGGCGAGACTGCCTGTGGCTCCTTCACCACTTTGCGGAAGCGGGCCGCCTTCGCGGCCGCCTCGTCCCGCTTGGTCGCCGCCGCGGATCCCTTGGGCTTCTTCGGCCGGCCTCCGATGAGAGTCGGCGCCACTTGGCGCTTCTGTGCGTCGCCTCGCGCGGTCGGCCCGCCAGATGGGCCGGCACTGTGGGGTCGGTCATCATCGGGCCAGTCGTCAAAGCCGGCGGTGAAGCCGAAGCCGCCTGTCTCGCCGCCACCCCCCGCGGCGTTGTCGTCCAGGGCGGTCGCCCCCAAGTCGGCGTCCTCGGAGTCGTCCGCCTCGCGGTCGGTAGCGAACTCGCGCTCCGGCCCCACAGTCCCAGCCAAAGGATGAAGGAGAGGATTTTGATTGAAGACAAACCGACTAGTCAAGAGTCGGCTAGAAAAGAAAATTGGGTAACAAAGGAAGAAAGAAAATTTACCAAGGGTGGTGGATTGGCGCGAGAGTACAGCGCCTTGCCATACTGCCAGTCCTCGGTGAGCTAGCAGTTGGCGATGTAGCTCACCATGTACGACACCTCGTCGTGAGGCATCTCCCTCATGCTGAGCCGACTTGGGTCGAAGCGGCCGCTCATCTGACAGATCAGATGAGGGCGGCCCTGAAGCGGAAGAACCCGACGCTCGACGAAGGCGACGATCAAGTCAGGCCCGGTCAGGCGCTCCGACTGGACCAGCACCCGAAGCGAGGCGACGGCACCAGCTCCAGCCGGCGTTAGCGACCTAGCCCGGTAGGACCATGAAGCCGGCCTCGCAGTCGGCGGGCCGGCCATGTAAGCCGGCAAATTGAGATAATCGCCGTTCGGGGCAATGTTCTTCACGTAAAAGTAAGAACGCTGCCAGAGCTTCACCGACTAGATCAGCGCGATAGGAGGGAACGGGTTGTCGGTGGTGGACCTACTTATGGCGATGAAGGCGCCGCACGGAGCCGGCACGCCCACGACGACCGTGCCGATCTTGGATTGGAAGAGTCCCCCCAAAGCTCGATGGTGGGGAGGATGCCGAGAAAAGCCTTGCACAACGAGACGAAGGCCGACAGCAGCACCAACATGTTGGGGGTGAGGTGGTGCGGCTGAAGCTGGTAGAAATCGAGAAATGCGTAGAAGAAGCCACTCGCGGGGAGGCCGACGCCGTGCAGGCAGTGCGAGTAGAAGATTACTTGCTCGCCTTCCTCCTGCGCCGGCGAAACCTCCCTTGCTAGTGCAAGACGGACTCGCACAAGATGCTCGTCGGGCAGCCGCCGCGTCTTGCAGAGGAAATCGATGTGGTCGTCGCGGACGGTGGAGCCGTCCCAAGAGCTTGACATGGGAGCCATGAAGGCAAGCGTAGCGGAGGAGAGCGCTCGGAGCGGAGGTAGCAGGCCTGCGGCACGCTAGGAAGAAGAATAGAATGGCGGAGCAGGAGCACAGCGAAGGGCTACCGCGGCGAGGAAGAAAAGGGGCGAGGGCGAGCATGTGAACAACTGCTGCACCCCCTCCCCGCCCCTACTTATAGCCTCACGCGACAAAGCCGAGGAGGCGAGGCACGGGGGAGGGGGGGCGTGGGATTAACTGCGCCCACTCCCCCACGGCCCGCGATTATCGCGCCTTGATGGCGAGTCGGAACCGCCGCCGAAAGACGTGCGGTTGGTTTCGAGCCAAAGAAGATCCGCGCACGGGCTGAGGCGCGGAAGTGGTGGGCCCTGGCCTGCAGTGGCGTCCCGTCACTCGCGTGGGCTGGCAGGCCCTTCCAGCCGAAGGGAGCCACGCGGCACGCGGGTGGCGGGCGCACCAACTGTTTTCCCGCCTTAGGAATTTGGGCAGGCTTCGCCGAGAAGGCACGCGCAAGGGAAGCCGGCTCCTAGCTGCCGGCTCTTCGGTATAGGAAGCTGGTCGAGCTTCTCGTTTCCCCCTTCATCCACGAAGCCCAACCAGCTTCGAGGACTATTGTCGGAGTAAATGACCACGGGTAGCCTAGCCGACTCCCTTTGGCCCTCAGAAAAAACAATGGGCCGACAGAGCCTTGAGGAGCCCAAGACACGGGGCCGCCTTCTTCTGGCCGGCTATCGCTTAGGCCGACTAGCGGAAGGTGGCCCGGCCGTAAACAATCTTCGGGGGATGCCACAACAGGGCCGACTCCAAGAAAGCCGGCCCATGAAGGGCCGACTCCAAGAAAGCCGGCCCATGAAGGACCGGCTCCAAGAAAGCCAGCCCATGAAGGACCAACTCTGGGAAAGCCGGCCCATGGCAGGCGGCCATGTGCCGTACCCTATAGTCAACCCCCCATAACAGTGACGAGACAGGGCGTGGCTACAGTGGACCCTGCCACCCCCGAATCTCGGAGCAAGCATGGCTAAAGTACGCCATACAGGGCGGACATCTCTTGACCGGTGAGGCACTGCTACCATGTGAATCATGAGGCCATCCATGATGGGCCGCTGGTACGGCCCAGGGGCGGCGGGCCCCTTCGGTCAGAGAGACATCCGAAGGTGGCCTGGCCTTCCCTAGCCGACCTAAGGCCAGGCCGACTTCCTGAAGCCGGCTTGCTCCCCTCCCCGGGGCGCGCGCACCATTAAGCAGACAAGACGAGGTAAGGCTACAGTTACGGCTGCAAGGCGGCGGCACTGTAGTGATGCTTACCTCGACAAAGCCCTCGTCGTCAGAGGCGAGGCAACAGTAACCAGCCCCCGACAAGACCCCTCAAGCGGTGCGGCCGGTAGCTGGCGGGACCCACGAGTCGGCGGGCCCCAGAAGCCGGCGGACGTAGACGCTAACAGCCTGGGCCCACGGCCAGGCCGGATTACCATTGTACCCCCGGGGGGTAGGCCTATATAAACCCCCCGGGACACCCATGCAAAGGGTTGATCTTAGAGAGTTTTAGACACTACCATAGGGAGAGAAGAGAGCTAGCCTTGCCCTGCTTCCTCCTTCCACCGAACAGCTCAAGGAGCCTCTTGTAGCTTCTTATCGATCTAGTGATCATGCTGAGACCCCGCAAAGCAGGAGTAGGGGTATTATCTCCACGGAGAGCCCCCAACCTGGTTAAGATCCACCGGCGTGCATGTCTTCGCCTTATCCCGTTTCCAGGCACCGGCGATGTCTTACTGGCTCCCACAATGATAAACCATCTGTTGGCATATGTCGTACCTACCACCCGACAGTGGACGACGGCGAGGCCTAGGAAGGGGACGACGTGGATCCGGGGAAGACGCGGCAGTGGATGCCCACGCGGAGAGGAGTATGAGGGTTCACTGGTTCGGCTGCGGTGTGAGGATGCCGTCATCGCAGGGCCTGGCTAGCGGTGGGAGTAGTAGGGGGCGATGAGGCCTCAACGGCAGCACAGCCGGCCACTGGAGGCAGGAGCAGGCGGTCTCCCCGGGGCTAGTTTGGACGGCTGGTGCAAGAAGAGCAGCGATTGAAGAAGCAGCAGAACCGTTTGATTCAAATCCAGCGGTTACTCCTGCTAGAATCGTTTGTTGACTAAGTTGACAAGCTCTGCGTACGCGTCAACTTAGTAGGCCCACAGGTCAGCCTCCCAACCGGTGCGCCCCAGATGTCAGTGGGAGGAATCATTTTTTCGCGTAATAAGGAGGCAGTTGATTGCGTGCGGCCAGGCCAGGGGAGGGAGTAGGGTGGGCCGGGGAAGCTTGCGCGGCATCACAGCGGGCCACAAGAGGAGAGAGCAGGCAGTCCCGCCGGCGCTAGTTTAGGCGGCTGGAGCAGGAAGATCAGAGATTGAAGAAGCACGTCAGCCGTTGGATGGACATCCAACAGTCACTGCTGCTAGAATTGTGTGTTCATTGACAAAGCCTTGCGTAAACAAGTCAGCCTCGAAATATGTGGCGTGTACAACCCATTTGCTATTATTTTTGTAATTTTTACTCATTTTCTAATTCATATGGAATTTATTGCAGCCCATTTTCCATTTTTAGAATTGCTGGCCATTTTCTGGTCAGTACCAGGGTAAAAAAATTAACTAAATATGTGGGAAATTTTGAAAATTCGCAAATTTTTGCTGGGGAACGAAATATTCTTAATTAATAGCCATACTAAAACAAATTTAAAAATAAATTAGTACTATGTCATGTTAAATCCAATGAATTACATATAAGATACCAGTGAAGAACAAAAACAAAAAAAGAAACTAATATCCCATTTGCTATAAATATTTTGGAATTTTCAACCCCTTTTGATATTACTTCTTGTGACACTCCAAAATTTTATTTGGCTTTTATCAAAAACTTTGTGGTTTTGAGGAGAGACCTTTTTAAATTTTTTTTTCTTTTTCAGAAAAACCTTCCTCTTAAAAACCTCCTTTTGCCTTGGCAAGGATTTTATTTCTTTCAAACTTTGGTGGTTGATCTTTTGCAAACTTCTTCTTTGTTAGTTCCCTTTAAAATTTTTGTTTTAGTGAAGCTCTATAAAAAAATTGGGATTTTTTTTTATCTTTGAAGCCACCCTTTTCTTTGTATTTTTGCCCATGAGATAAAACCCCTCCAAAACCTCCCCTCCCCCTTGTGATCAACCTAAATGCTCTGCCCAACTAATCCAAACTGATTTTGGATTTTTATTCTAATTATTTTCCCCTCAATTCAATTCTGAAAATTATTTGGAGCCTGAGAGATTTTCAAAGCAAGTGCCCTATTGCATTTGAGTTTTGACCTCAAACCAATTCTCCCGGATTGTCCTTAGCATCCACAACCCAGAACCATCTTGATCCACTCCTCCTCTTTTCAAATTTTTCAAAATACAGTCTCTGCAAGTTTGGACCAGATTTGCCAAATTTGGTGAAATTCATATCCACACTGCTCCAAAAATTCCACCAAAAATCATGCAGCCTACCTGAGCAAGGAGAAGCCACTCCACAAAAAATCAGCTCAAGGAAAAATCACCAGAGACAAATTTCATTCTGTCGAACACCTGGTGGGCACTGTCACTGTTCAAAGTTCAGAAATTCAGTTTCAGTGTCATCTTTAGTTCGTCAGTTTCAGTCATGCGGCCACAGTGCCCTTGGCACGTTCCTCGCCACATCTTCCTCTTGTCCGAAGCTGCACACGCGTGCGTGGAGCCTTCCTGGCGTCGGTAGCGTGCTGGCTCGCCCTCGCCGGCGTCTTCTGCGGCGTCGGGACCTCCCGTGGCGGCCCACAGGAGGCACACCACGGCAGAACGCCGTTCCGCGCCGCCCATCGCTCCCTGGCTCTCCGCGTGGCCTCATGCACGCCAGCGCACGCCCGTAGCACATCCACCGTGGCCGGCAAGCACGGAACGCGCTCTCTGCCGCCGACGGGCCCGCGCCACCCCGTTCCGTCGAGCTCGCTCTTAACACCCAAACCCCAGCCAGTTTAACACCAAAACGGACCCATTGAACCTCCGTGATGACGCTCGACCCCCTAACCACCCCGACCGAGCACTGCGCCACCGTAATTGCTCGCCGGTGATCCTCGTTCACGGCAACCGCCTCGGACCGCCTATATAAAGGGGTCCCGAGCTCACTCTCGTGCACGCAGCACCTCCACTACTCACCAACACCCCGCCAGGCCACTAGGGGGACCTCGAGGAGGTCTCCTCCCCCAGCTCCGGCCGCCTCGCTCCGCCTCGGACTCTAGCCCAATTCGTTCTGGTGAGGCCATCTCCGGCGCTCAAACCCCGTTCGTTACCCTCTCTAGCTGCCAGGAGCATAACCCCCTCTTCAATTTAACCTTTGCAGCCCTCTCCGACGAGCCCCTCGACCACCCAAGCCGCCGTCCGCCGGAGCAAATCTCGCCGTCGACGTGGTGCTCGCCGACCGACTCCACCACCATCAACTGACGCGGAAGGGTGCCCTGAGCACGGAGGTACCCTCCGATCTCTCTGCCTCGCCGTGGATCGCCGTCGGCGACCACCGCGGCTCTCGGGCGCCGGCGAACTCTGCCGCCCCGTTTGAACATTTGAACCTGACGGGTGGGACCCCACCGTCAGCCTCTCTGCTCTCTCTTTCGAATCGTTTTCTGGAAGCGCCTTCGGGCAGAATGTGTTTTCTCTTCGGGCTGGCGTAGTCGCTACCGAAGCGTTTTCTGTTTTTATAAACTAGCCCCTGGAAATCTTCTGTTTCATTACAGACAAGTCCCTGGACAAAAACCCTTATAACTTTTAATCAGGAAAGTATTTTTGATTGATTCTTTTTCTGTTCTCTTTAATATTTTGTCTAGTTTTTTATCAGATTTATTTGAAAAATATTTGGTTTACCTTCTGTGCTCTCCTTGGTATTTACGTTAGCGCATATATTTTCTTTAAACCGTAGATACCGAAGGAGGTGACGGAGCCGCGAACTTCACCGAGCTAGGCTCCGACTACTCTGAACCAGGCAAGCATGTTTGAACTTTTGATATGATGAGTGTCTTGGCATGTTTTGCATTTAGTTAGTTTCATGGCATGTTGGTAAGCATACCGATGAACGTTATTTTATGTGATAATAAAGTGAGTGAGTTCAATGATCCATACGTGGATGAATGTGAATATGAATGGCCATGTGTTGGCATGAGGATGGGTACGATGGCAGTGTTGTAGCATGCCAGTCTTACGCCAGACTATGTGACTTCAGTGTCAAACCATATCGGTCCAGTACCTATCATTTCCTTCCTTGTACTACCACATGTTTTCTGCAAGGAATATGGTTTAGTAAGTTGCAAACCACTTTCATGGTACACACCAAAGAGGAGAGGCTGTGATGATGGTTCCATGGCCCTGGATTAAAGCCAGTCATCCGGTCAGGGGGCATGGGTGTTTCCGATTGGGACCGAGAGGGGGGCACCCCTTAGAGCGCGCGTATATAAATTTGATCCCATGCTATTCGAGATTGTGATCTCCCCGTCTCAAAAGTTTTTCTTGGACGATGACTAGGGTGATTCCTAGCATCGAGAGGTAGGATGGGTGTGTACCGGTTAGCTGTGTTTTCTTCCGAAACACCGTAAACGGAACTAGTCCTTCGTGACTACGGAAATCCGTTGGCTGCGGGAAAATTTTTGTACAAACTCTGCAGAGTCATATATTCCTCCGAATCATCTATTCCATGTCCAAATTCGTTCCATCCTATCCTAATCAATTGTCAGTTTTGATGACAGAGACTTCGGTGAATTGCATGAATGCTAAGTCCGGTCAAATGATTATTCCTGTAGATGGACTAACCCGTTTATTATCATGGATTAAATGTTCATTATGAGTATTATTTACTTGTGAATAAAAGCCCTTTCTGTGATGTCGCTCAGACGTCTGATTGTGGCATTTCTTTTTTTTAGCCCTTTCTGTGATGTCGCTCAGACGTCCGACTGTGGCATTTCTTTTTTTTAGCCCTTTCTGTGATGTCGCTCAGACGTCCGACTGTGGCATTTCTTTTTTTAGCCCTTTCTGTGATGTCGCTCAGACGTCTGACTGTGGCATTTCTTTTAAAGCCCTTTCTGCGATGTCGCTCAGACGTCCGGCTGTGGCATTTCTTTTAAAGCCCTTTCTGCGATGTCGCTCAGACGTCCGACTGTGGCATTTCTTTTAAAGCCCTTTCTGTCACTCAGACGTCCGGCTGTGGCATTTCTTTTAAAGCCCTTTCTGCGATGTCGCTCAGACGTCCGGCTGTGGCATTTTCTTTTTAAGCCCTTTATGTGGTGTCGCTAAGACGCCCGACTGTGGCATCTTTTCCTTATTTTTATTTGCTCACCTTTCGAGGCGTCGCTTCAGACACCCGATCGGTCTTTATTTATGTTCTGTGGGATTTCAGGCGGACTACCGCCGTTTCCCTTTTTACTCACCCCGTTATGCCAAGTTTATTTATTGTGCATTGAGGAATTAATCATGTTGCATCCATGCACGCATTTGTTATATCTTACGTCCGAACTGTCTTGCGAGTACTTTCAAAGTACTCACTGGCTTGTTGATTTGGCCAGATGCTGACGAAGGCGATCTCATGGATGAAGAGTTCGATAGCGAGTCCGACACTTAGAGGAGTCCCAGTCAGTCTCGTGCGACCCTGGATTTGGTCACTGTTTTATATCCGCTTCCGCTACCAAATAAATTCATCGAGCCTTGCCTCGACGTTCGATGAAATGATAGACTTAGAGTCTTGTATTTCCCTTCCCGCTGTGTTTTTGCACCACCAACCTATTCATGAGTCAGTAGTATGTCTCCACACCGCTGTGCCCTGTCCACCATTATGTATAATTATTGGCGTGCTTGTAATAATTTGGTTGAGCAACCGCAGTTCAACCATGTAATATATTTTATGCTACTGGCTTATTGTATCAAGAAGTTGTCTACCAGTGAGGAGGATCTCTCCCATACTGGACTCAAAAGACTGGTTTATCAATAAATATTTTTATTGGAAAACTGGTCGTGACACTTCTAACAGACATTGACCATACTCTTTGGCTAGGACGGAATGCATCCCTCCTCGTCTTGAAAGATTTGCAGCCCGGTAATTTGGAGAAAACAAATAGGCCTAGCTTGGGTATTCTTCAAAAAGAAATACTGGGCTACCTATTTTCCCACAGAACCAGTGCATGAGCATTTTGCTTTATTTACTTATTTACTTATTTATTCTCAATTTAAGTTTTCAGTTGTACAACCAAGTTCCTTCTTCATACCATGTAAATTAAAATATACAGAGCAAGTGATCTTCTTTTGCACTGCATTTATGCTTCTGTTCTTCATCCGTAATCCAGTGGTGTGGTGAACCTACCCACTACAGCAGAATGTCATATTCTGCAATGTCTGAACTATGAACAATGTCATATCATTCTACTATTATTTAAATCGTCTATTTATTTGCCAATCTGAAATGGTATAAATTGACAGCACACTAACCATTGATACTTATGAGTTCTTGATTTGTAATCCAGTGGTGGTGAAGCTGCCAACTCCTTCACAATGTCATTTCCTGCCATGTTTTGACCTGAATAATACCATATTGTGTTAATGCAATTTTAAACTGTGTCACTTTATTTGTCAGTATGAAATGTGATGAATTGTTAGCACTGATACTTTTATGTGCAAACCTGTCATCTATCTGCTTGTTTATCTTTCAGAGTGAGGAAGATATAAGTGTTGAACAAGCACAGTCTCATCATCTTGCTCAGCTGCTTGCGCTACAGCTCCCCAGCAGGGCTAACCTTTCTTGAACTCTATTGAAGTGCTGTCGGTTTTGTATATTATTTTGTCGGCGTGTTTATTTGCACTGGTGGCGATCTTTGATGCCCAGTGTATGTAATCTGCTGTCTGCTTGTGCTTTATTATCATAGTGGGGAACTTTGATGCCCAGTGGATGTAATATGCCGTAATTTCTTTATTGTATAGTCTAGATTTTTTTCTTATTCACAATGCTGCAGCTATTTTACTGTATATATATCCTATCTTCGCAGTAAACCGGCCAAACCATAAAACTACGGTACATAATCGGGCCGTCATGCAATCACGATGTAGGTTGGGCCTGAAACGTGCCGAACAGCTCATGGACCGGCAGTAGCCCGAAATGAACCCCGGCCCATGATTGTGCGAATCAAATCACGGGATTTTAACAGGCCAAAATTGTCTCGGTCTTTGTTTGGCCCAATCAGATATCGGCTGCGAGCAGGCCGGATGCAAACCGGGCCATAGTAAGGCCCAACTATATGACGGGCTTTTAACAGGCTGAAATTAATATAGGGCCGAAATGTTAAACGGGCCCTTAATAGGACAAAACTAATATCAGGACGAATTACTAAGAGGGCCTTTAGCAAGTGGGCCCAAAAGCATAGTGTCCAGTTGACGAGCCGAATCTGATATGGGCCATAATTGAGCCCAAAGCCTCTTAAAGGGCCAGACCTGATCTGGGCCGTAATTTGGCCCAGAATGTGGTAGGCCTTTAACTGGCCGGATCTTATATGGGCCACTATTAGGCCCAGAACGTGGCAGGCCATTAATGGACCGGATCAAATATGGGCTGACATTTGGGCCAAAACATGGCAGCCAGTTAATGGGCCGGCCTACTAGGGTCCTCAAAATCTTGTGGGCCTACAGCTGGGTCGGCCCATTAATGTCGGCGAAATCTCGTGGGCCTTTAGCTGGGCCGGCCCATTATGATCCACAAGAATCTTGTGGACCTTTACCAGGGACGGCCCATTATGGCACACAAAAATCTTGTGGGCCTTTAGCTGGGCCTGCCCATTATAGCCCGCAAAATCTTGTGGGCCTTTAGCTGGGCCAGCCCATTATGGTTCGCAAAATCTCATGGGCCTTTAGCTGGGCCGGCCCATTATGGTCCGCAAAATCTTGTGGTCCATTAGTTGGGCCGGCCCATTAAACTTGATGGGCCGGTCCATGTGTCAACATATCATAGGCGCGTCTCGCCCATTAGATGAGTGACACCTGTGCCAACACGGACCTGACATGTGTCTCCTCTAGGCAATGATGATTTTACACGTGGAATATCCCCATTGGTTGGGGCTGTTAACAGGTTATCGGATCCAAAACCCGACCCGATAGCTTAACGGTGTTCCGTTACAGTGGATGCCACGTGTCGGTCACCCTTGACGAAAGCACTTCTGTGACGTGTGATTTATCGTCATGGAAGTGGACACTTCCGTGATGATAATTTTGGTAATGTCATGGAATACTTCTACGACAGCATAGGTATGACAATCTTGATTCTGTCTTAAATTTGTCATGGATGTACATGCATGACAAAAAACGCGACCTACTGTGACAAACACGTATCATCACGGAAGTGTATTTTTTTGTAGTGTTTGCTTTTATCACTAAGTAGTTTTTATTTTTAGTTCTAAGTTGTTCTCTATCTTTAGTTATGTATATGGAACACAAAACACCAAAAAATTAGTGGTACTTTCTACTCATGGATATGGGGAACCTCCTAAAACCGTTGATGCTCGTTATGTGAAAAATATTTTGCAATACTTAGATAATCCTGAGAAAACCCCATTCAACTTGATAATGGGAGACACGTTGGATCAATGTGAATACTTTAGGCATTATCGCTTGACACAAAAAAGGGAAATTGTTATGGGATCAAATTCATATGTTGAAATGGTATTCTTAGAATCTATGCTCTAGACATGATTATACTTGTTGCTCTAGGTTGAACGCTCCACATCTTCCCTTTTCATGCAAATTTAATGGTAATGAAACCTTAGCTTCTTATGCTAATGGTATGTATAATTACTATGATGTGGAACGAATAGAAGAATTTGTTGCTTTTAAGGGTGCTTATGAAATTTAATCTTTGTTTGAAAAGTATGAAGATTTTGATGATTCAGTTTATAGACCTGAAAATTTTGCTATCCTTAAATATTGCTATGAAAATTATAAATACAGTTACGATATTGTTGTGTGATACGTCCATTTTGCATCATGCATTTATATCGTTATTTATTGCATTATTGTCAGTTATTACACGTTATATCACAATACTTATGCCTTTTCTCTCTTATTTTATAAGGTTTACATGAAGAGGGACAATGCCGGCAGCTGGAATTCTGGACTTGAAAAGGAGGAAATATTAGAGACCTATTCTGCACAACTCCAATAGTCCTGAAACTTCACGGAGATTAGTTTTGGAATATATAAAATATATTGGGTGAAGAAAGCACCAGAGGGGGGCCACTAGCCAGCCACAAGGGTGGAGGGTGCGCCCTCCTGTCTTGTGGGCCCTTTGGCAGGCCCCTGACATCATCTTCTACTATATGGTGTGTTTTCCCTAGAAAAATAGAAGAGAAGCTTTCAGGATGAAGCGCCGCCGTCTTGAGGCATAACCTGGGTAGGACCAATCTAGGGCTCTGGCAGAGCTGTTCTCCCGGGGAAACATCCCTCCAGGAGGGGGAAATCACCGCCATCGTCATCACCATCGATCCTCTCATCAAGAGGGGGTCAATCTCCATCAACATCTTCACCACCAACATCTCCTCTCAAACCCTAGTTCATCTCTTCTATCTGATCTTTGTCTCAAAACCTCAGATTGGTACCTGTGGGTGGCTAGTAGTGTTGATTACTCCTTGTAGTTGATGCTAGTTCGTTTATTCGGTGGAAGATCTTATGTTCAGGTCCTTAATGATAATTAATACTCCTCTAATTATGAAAAAGAATATGCTTTGTGAGTAGCTATGTTTGTTCGTGAGGACATGAGAGAAGTCTTGTTATAAGTAATCATGCGAATTTGGTATCCGTTCGATATTTTGATGAGATGTATGTTGTCTCTCGTCTAGTGGTGTTATGTGAACGTCGACTACATGAAACTTCACCATGATTTGGAACTAGGGGAAGGCATTGGGAAATAATAAGTAGATGATGGGTTGCTTGAGTGATAGAAGCTTAAACCCTAGTTTATGCGTTGGTTCATAAGGGGCTAATTATGATCCATATGTTTCATGCTATGGTTAGGTTTACCTTAATTCTTCTTCCATAGATGCGGATGCTTGCGAGAGGGGTTAATAATAAGTGGGAGGCTTGTCCAAGGAAGGACAATACCCAAGCACTGGTCCACCCACATATCAAATAATCCAAGTAACGAACGCGAATCGTATGAGCATGATGAAAACTAGCTTCACAGTAATTCCCATGTGTCCTCGGGAGCTCTTTGCTTTATATAAGAGTTCGTCCAAGCTTGTCCTTTGCTAAAAAAAGGATTAGGCCACCTTGCTACACCATAGTTACTTTTGTTATGTGTTCCCCGTTATGAATTGTCTTATCAGAAAACTATCTGCTATCGATAATTTCAGTGCTTGCAGAGAATAGCTTGCTGAAAACCGCTTGTCATTTCCTTCTGCTCCTCGTTGGGTTTGACACTCGTACTTATCAAAAGGACTATTATAGATCCCCTATACTTGTGGGTCAACAAGACTCTTTTTTGGCTCCATTGCCGGGAAGTGAAGCGCCTTTGGTAAGTGGATTTTGTAAGGAAACATTTATATAGTGTGCTGAAATTTACTCTCACTTGTTACTATGGAAATTAATCCTTTGAGGGGATGGTTCGGGGTATCCTCACCTCGACCGGAAGAGCAAAGAGTTTCTCCTTAACCTACTACACCTACTGAAAAAATTTACTTTGAAATTCCTTCGGGTATGATAGAGAAACTGCTAGCTTATCCCTATACAAGTTTACTTTGAAATTCCTTCAGGTATGATAGAGAAATTGCTAGATAATCCTTATAGAAGAGATGGAACATTACCTCCCGATATGCACCTAATCTACGAGGATGAAGTTTGTGGATTATTCAAGCTTGCAGGTATGACCGAAGATGTTGTCAAGAAGAAGGTCTTCCCTTTATCTTTGAAGGGAAAGGCATTGACATGGTATAGGCTATGTGATGGTATTGGATCATGGAACTACAACCGATTCAAATTGGAGTTTCATCCAAAGTTTTATCCAATGCATCTGGTTCATCATGATCAAAATTATATATATAATGTTTGGCCTCGTGAAGGAGAAAGTATCGCTCAAGCTTGGGCAGTTAATGTTATATTGATGCCCCAGTCATGAGCTCTCAAGAGTAATTATTATTCAAATTTTTTATGCTCGGTTTTCTCATAATGCTCGCTCCATGCTTGATACTTCCTGTACTGGTTCTTTTATGACAAAGACTACTGAAGTAAAATGGGATTTATTGGAAAGAATTAAACACAACTCTGAAGATTGGAAACTCGACGAAGGTATGGAGTCAGGTATAAACCCTAAGTTTGACTGTGTTTAATCTTTTATGAATACCGATGCTTTGTGTGAATGTAGCACTAAATATGGACTTGACTCTGAGATAGTAGCTTCCTTCCATGAACCATTTGCTACTCATGTTGATCTCCCTAAGGAGAAGTGGTTGAAATATCATCCTGCTATTGAAGTGAAAGTAGTAGAACCTATTAAAGTTGAAGAAAGAACTATTACTTATAATGTTGATCCTATTGTTCTTACTTCTTATATTGAGAAACCACCTTTCCCTATTAGAATAAAGGATCATGCTAAAGCTTAAACTGTGGTTCGTAAGAGTTATACTAGAACGCCTACACCCCCTAAACAAATTAAAGTTGAGCATAGTATTGCTATGGTTAAAGATCTCTTGGTCGATAATACTGATGGGCATGTTATTTATTTCTATGATAAAGCTGCTAGAATTGCTAAACCTGATACTAAAGATAAACATAGACCCATTGTTGGCATGCCTGTTGCTTCTCTTAAAATAGGAGATCATTGTTATCATGGATTATGTGATGTGGGTGGTAGTGTAAGTGCAATACCTTATACCTTATATAAAGAAATTATGAATGAAATTTCACCTGTTGAGATAGAAGATATTGATGCTACTATTAAGCTTGCCAATAGAGATACTATATCACAAGTTGGAATTGCTAGAGATGTTGAAGTCTTGTGTGGGAAAATTAAATATCCTACTGATTTTCTTGTTTTGGGGACCCCACAAGATGATTTTTGCCCCATTATATTTGGTAGACCTTTCTTGAATACTGTTAATGCTAAGATATACTATGAAAAGGATATTGTTACTGTTGATTTAGGGGATATGTCTCATGATATTAATTTCTACAAATTTTGTTGACAACGCCATGACAAAGAATTGCATAGTAAGGATGAAATTATTGGTCTTGCTTCTATTGCCGTGCCACCTAATGATCCATTAGAACAATATTTCCTGGACCATGAAAATGAAATGTTTATGAATGAAAGAAAGGAAATAGATGAAGTATTATTTAAAAAGGACCTATTTTGAAACACAACTTGCTTGTTGAAATCCTTGGGGATGCTGCTCCACCCAAGGGAGATCTCGTGTTTGAGCTTAAACAACTACCTGATACTTTGAAATACGCTTATCTTCATGAAGAAAAGATATATCCTGTTATTATTAGTGCTAACCTTTCAAAGCATGAAGGAAAGAAATTATTGAAAACTCTGAAGAAGCACCATGCAACTATTGGATATACTCTTGATGATCATAAGGGAATTCACCACAAAATAAAATTGGAGAAAGATGCTAAATGAGTCGTTGATCATCAACAACGGTTAGATCCCAAAATAAAAGAAGTGGTAAGAAATGAAATACTAAAGCTTCTAGAGGCAGGTATAATTTATCCTATTGTTGATAACCAGTGGTTAAGTCCCATTCATTGTGTCTCCCTAAGAAGGGAGGTATTACTGTTGTTCCTAATGATAAGAATGAATTGATCCCACAAAGAATTATTACAGGTTATAGAATGGTAACTGATTTCCGCTAATTAAATAAAGCTACTAGAAAAGATCATTAACCTCTACCTTTCATCGATCAAATGCTAGAAAGATATCCAAACATACACATTTTTTGTTCCTAGAAGGTTATTCTGGTTTATCTCAAAGACCTGTGTCAAAAGATGATCAGGAAAAGTACACTTTTACATGTCCCTTCGGTACCTTTTCTTATAGATGTATGCCTTTTGGTTTATGCAATGCACCTGCTACCTTTCAAAGATGTATGACTGCTATATTCTCTAACTTTGTGAAAATATTGTTGAGGTTTTCATGGATGCTTTTTCTATTTACGGAACTTCTTTTGATGATTGCTTAAGCAACCTTGATCGAGTCTTGCAGAGATGTGAAGAAAGTAATCTTGTCTTGAATTGGGAGAAGTGTCACTTTATGGTTAATGAAGGTATTGTCTTGGGGCATAGAATTTTTGAAAGAGGTATTGAAGTTGATAAAGCTAAAGTATATGCTATTGGAAAGATGTCGTGTCCTAAAGACATCAAAGGTATAAGAAATTTCCTTGGTCATATTGATTTCTATAGGAGGTTTATTAAAGACATCTCTAAAATTTCAAGGCCTCTCACTAATCTCTTGCAAAAATATGTTCCTTTTTTTATGATGATTGTGTAGAAGCATTTGAAATACTTAAGAAAGCCTTGATTTCTGCACCTATTATTCAGCTACCTGATTGGGATTTACCCTTTGAAATTATGTGTCATGCTAGTGATTATGCTGTTGGTGTTGTTCTAGGACAAAGAGTTGATAAGAACTTAAATGTTATTCATTATGCTAGTAAAACTCTAGACAATGCCCAGAGAAATTATGCTAGTACTGAAAAAGAATTTTTAGCAGTTGTATTTGCTTGTGATAAGTTCATATCTTATATTGTTTATTCTAAAGTTACTTTTACACTAATCATGCTGCTATTAAATATCTTATGGGAAAGAAAGGTGTTAAACGTAGACTTATTAGGTGGGTTCTCTTGTTACAAGAATTTGATTTGCATATTATTGATTGAAAGGGAGCTGAGAACCCCGTTGCAGACAACTTGTCTGGGTTAAAAAATGTTCTTGATGACCCATTGCCTATCTATGATAGCTTTTCTGATGAACAATTATATGTCATAAATGCTTCTCATAATACTCCATGGTATGTTGATTATGCTAATTACATTGTTGCTAAATTTATACCACCTAGTTTCACATACCAGCAAAAGAAAAAGTTTTTCTATGATTTAAGACATTACTTTTGGGATGACCCACACCTCTATAAAGGAGTATATGGTGTTATTAGACATTGTGTACCTAAAAATGAGCAGGAACATATCCTACGCAAGCGTCACTCCGAGGCTTACGGAGGACACCAAGCTGGAGATACAACTGCACATAAGCTATTGCAATCCGTTTTTTATTGGCCTACTCTCTTAAAAGATGCTCGTAAGTTTGTCCTGTCTTGTGATGAGTGCCAGAGAATTGGTAATATTAGTAGACTTCAGGAGATGGCTATGAATTATTGACTTGTTATTGAACCATTTGATGTTTGGGGCATTGATTATATGGGACCTTTTCCATCCTCTAATGGGTATACACATATTTTAGTTGCTATTGATTATGTTACTAAGTGGGTAGAAGCTATTCCAAATAGTAGTGTTGATCATAACATTTCTATCAAGATGCTTAAAGAAGTTATTTTTTCGAGGTTTGGAGTCCTTAGATATTTACTGACTAAGGATGGTTCACATTTTATTCATGGTGCTTTTCGTAAAATGCTTGCTAATTATGATCTTAACTATAGAATTGCATCTCCATATCATCCTCAGTCTAGTGGTCAAGTAGAATTGAGTATTAGAGAGATTAAATTGATTTTACAAAAGACTGTTAATAGATCTAGAAAGAATTAGTCAAAGAAACTTGATGATGAATTATGGGCTTATGGAACTGCTTATAAAAATCCTATGGGTATGTCTCCGTATAAAATGGTTTATGGAAAGGCTTGTCACTTACCTCTTGAATTAGAACATAAGGCATATTGGGCTATTAAGGAGCTCAACTATGATTTCGAACTTGCCGGTGAGAAGAGGTTATTTGATATTAGCTTGCTTGATGAATGAAGAACCTAAGCCTACCACACTACTAGGAAAACGACTATAGCTAATATGGACATTAATGGCGCACCACGTATGTGGTGCGCCACTGCTATATAGCAGTGGCGCACCATATATAGGTACACCATTAAACTACAAATACTAATGGCGCACCACATCCACGATGTGCCACTACTAACAAATTTTTTAAAAACTAGTAATGGCGCACCAGGGGATAGTGCGCCATTACTAGTTAACTAGTAATGGCGCACCACACCCTCGGTGCGCCAGTACTAACAATTTTTTTTCAAAACTAGTAATGGCGCACCAGGGGATAGTACGCCATTACTAGTTTTCAATAGTAATGGCGCACCACACCCTCGGTGCGCCACTACTAACAATTTTTTTTTCAAAACTAGTAATGGCACACCGTGGGTGTGGTGCGCCATTACTAGTTAAACTAGTAATGGCACACCACACCCACGGTGCGCCATTACTAACTTTGACCAAAAATTCCACCGAATGCACCCCCCCCCCCCACGTGGACCGCCTTTTCAGTTTATAAAAAAAATAAAATAAAATGATGGATATGTCAAAAAAATAAAGAAAATAAGTTTCCCATGTGATATGTGGTCTACTTTTTGGGAAAATTTACAAATATGAATTTTGACTTTATTTGCAAAATCTCTTTGGAATTTGTAAAATGGGCATAAGTTTTGCATACGAACTTAGATTAAAAAGTTTTTTTATATGAAAAATCATTTACTCGAAAAGTTACATCTCAATTCAATTGGGGGAACCTCGTTGAAGATTTTTAGAATCCCCAAAAACCTAACAGAAAAAAAGATATGGGGCTTTTAAGATCTAGAGGGAGAAAAATGGAAAAAAAATTCAAACTTAGTAGTGGCGCACCATTGGCTAGGTGCGCCACTAGTAATAGAAAAAAAATAGTCTTGAATTTTTTTGGAAAAAATGTTCACAATATGATACATAATATGAACGGAAGTTTGAAATATTTTTTCAAAATTTCATCACACTCATGAACATGAACAAAGTCCTAGACATCAACAAGGTTTAATAGGATTGATATGCTAGATATATCAACAAGTGCCTGTTAAGTGAGCTGGTGCTAGGGTTGGATAGAACTCTGAAGTTAAGCATGCTTGGGCTGAAGTAGTGTGAGGATGGGTGACCTTTCGGGAAGTTTGACCATGGAGTGAGATTTGACTTGAGATTAAGTGTATTGACCCGAGATTAAGCCATAGTGACCCGATATTAAGAAAAAAACGGGAAAAAAATTTGAAAAAAAATTTGAAAAAAAAAATTCTAAAAAAATTTGAAAAAAAATTGTTAGTAATGGCACACTTCTATGTGGTATGCCATTACAAAGTCAGATAGTAATGGCGCACCTCTAGTCAAAGTAATCGCGCACTATAGGTGCGCCATTACTAAAAATTACTAGTGGCGTGATGATAGTGGTGCACCTGCAGTGCACCATTAATGGCCAAAACAGGTGCGACACTAATTAGCCTTTTCCTAGTTGTGTGAGAATGCCAAGTTGTTTAATGAAAAAGTTAAAAGATGGCATGTCAAAAGGATACAAAAGCGTGAGTTTAATGTAGGTGATCATGTTTTGCTATACAACTCTCGTTTAAGATTATTTCTGTGGCACCCCGGCTCAGAGCGACCGGTTTACCTTGCATTGCCAGCCTAGAGACCTTGTCTTCTGGCAACACACAACAACTTGGTATAGAAAAACATCCTCTTTATTCATGCTAGAAGAGCATAGTTTATATTACAACAGTTAGCGAGGCCAAGCGGCACACACGGTGCGGCTGAACAATATGTACATTATTTAGTGAACATAAAAGGGGCATTGATCATGACAACTACACGGCAGCGGAACAACATCGTATCGGAACTCCATAGCACAGGGACACCGATGTGGACACGTTCTAGACTCGGACAACACTCCTTTCCAACGGGACATTCCTGAAATCTCGCATGACACGCCAGGTTAGTACATTGAATGTACTTGCAAGCTCACAACAAGCATAAACATAATGACAAACAATATCATGATATTTAACAAATTAATAAGAATGCAACAATATATCCAACATGATGTGCATATGCTCAACTGGTACTCGTCGCACGGACTGGCTTACCGGACGTGATCATTTCCAGACCACAAACATGATAATCTCAAAACAAACTCGTGATCCTTACGGCGATCACAACCCGACCAATACATGGCCCATGATCCTTATGGGGATCACAACCCGACCAACACGTGGCCCGTGATCCTTACGATGATCCGAACCCGACCAATACATGGCCTGTGATCCTTACGGCGATCACAACTCGACCAACACATGGCCTAACTCAACATGATGGCCTTACTGCCATCCTCAGTACCAACTTAGTGTGCAAATTTATTAAGTGTTGACCCATGGTGTACCCTACTTTCGAGCGTGTCCGTAACCGTGGACTCGGATATCGATAGATTAATACACTCTGCAGAGGTTAGTGCACTGTACCCACACTACGGAACCCATGGCCTCGCACTCCCATTCGAGTGGACCGACGGCATTCAGACGAAACCATTTCATTGTGATGACACTCTCCCGGACACTCTGACTCAGTCCCCATCGGGCTAGTCCTGGGTGGCCCCGTTTCTACCTCCAGACACCTCGACCACCGTCGTGGCCACGATCCAATCTGGGACACAGTACCAAAACATAACTTAACAACGGGCTCACAAGGTTATGCCTACCTACCGGGCCAGGGTACAGCACGCCCATAACCTTCCCTAGATGGAGGCACTGACCAAAGGCACGACAATGAAACGCATTAAGGTCGTCCCATACCGGCAAATGTGGTTGCACTAGGAAAGACTCGTTTCAGCGGCACCATGACCTGGTCAACAACATATTCAAGTTGAGTTACCTATCAGGTTCAACTTAAAGTGAAAATAACCGGTGTCATAATGCCATGCTATGCATCACTTAACACATGCATCACATAACCATGCAAATAACTAAATCCACTATGCTCCCACGGAGCCATCATCAACTCAAAATACATCTCTGGTTAAGATCAAACCTCACTTAAACTAGAATCATTTCTAGCAATCTCATCATTTTTCATCATGCAAGAATAATAATTAAACTAATTAATAAAATCCATGACAATATCATTTATTCATTACTCAAAATTAAGTTCTTCTAAGCTTATAAACAAGATTTACTTCAAACTTTCTGTAAATCAAGCATTTTAACAGGACAAGCATCTAACAGAATATAATTATCATATAAATTATTTAAAAGCGTGAATATTCATAAGTTCAAGGAGGAAAATCACAAATATTGAAGTGGCTCTATGAAAATGTTGTTGTGCCTTGCCTTAGTGCTAATGAGGTTCACAAAGCTCCTAGTGATCCTCAAGACAAGCTTGCTCTTCTGAAAATAATCAAAACCACAAAAAGAAAACATCAGGAAACCTTTTGAAAATTACCAGAAAATCTAGACAGCAAGGAAAAATCCCATCTTTTGGGTGCTGTTCGATTTTTGGACAGAGAACACAATGCAAAAAGAATCAATGCATTTGGTCTTATAGATAATAAGTTATGACCATTTGAAGTTTCCTAGATTTTAAATGAATTTGAAATAAAAATAATCAAACGGGGGGGGGGGGGGTGACGTCGAAGGCGTAAATACCCAGGGCGCCACCACTCATACCGCTTCACACACGTAATGAGTGGTTGACTAGCGGGCCCCGCTAGTCAGGCCAGAGGGAGGGGAGAGGGAAACAGAGGGAGGCGGCGCTTCGCTGGAGCACACGCCGGCGACGAGGCTTCTCGGGGTCAAACGAGAGGGGGGAATCGAAGGAGAAGAAGGTTGCGCAACTACCCGTACCCGTAGCGTAACTAGAGATGACCAGACAACGTCAGAATCGTCCTCTCCAGCGGAGGCAGAGGGCGGAGGTCGCCGGAGATGAAGTCGACGGTGGCTCAGGGCGGCTCCAGGGGCTCCAGCTGGGTGGGATGGCCTCACCGAAGAGTGGCGGAGGCCCTGGTAGGGTTGCCCTGGCCTGGGAGGGGGCGGAGCTGCGGGGACGATTCGGGGGGATCGCCGGCGAGCTCGGCTTCGGGACGGTAGCCCGCGGCCTACCCGGTCGGGCTGCGGCTTCTACTGGCTCATGGAGGGTATGGGAGTGGCTGTGAGTGCTTCAAGAGGCTGGGGGTTCCCCAAGAGGCTGGGGGTGGCGGATTTTATAGGCGGGCGGCAAGGAGGGTTCGGGCTCCACCGGAGGACACATGTCCACGGCGCCCGACGACAAACGACGCCAGAGAGAGAGGGAAGACGACGGAGGTCACGCAGGAACCGTTCGCGGGCACAGAGGAGCACAGGAACGAGGGGGAAAGCGACGAGCATAGTGCGTCGCGCACTGTGCCGTTGGCTGGACTGTGCCCATGCTTGTTGCGGCGAGCTACAGCATCGGCGAACGCTAGAGGGGAGTTAAGGGGGTGGAGACGAGGAAGGTGGTGAGGTGTGGCATGCTTTGGCCGGCTAGGCAGCAAGCACGCGCTCAACAGAGCGCTAGGCGGCACGCAGAGCGCGTGTTTTTCATGCCAGCACGCCCGGACAAACGTGGTCACCGCATGAACCGTGACATCAGGCCACCCTAAGCGCTAACCAAGATGTCTGGCATGTAGTCCTTAGTAGATTGAAGTGTTACCACGGTTTGGCTTGGATCCAGGTGCAGTAGAAATGAATTTGTACTGCTGGCAACTTTCTGGACTGTAACTTTGGAGTTTTACTGTGGTGAAACCACTGGGAGTTAAGGGCTGAGCTTTGGGGTTTTAATTACACTTACTAAGGTAAATAGGCACAGGAAAAACCAGCTACAATGGAGCTAGTAAAAAGGGAGTTGTTGTAGAAACTACCATTTGTGTCCAGAAATGATTTTATTTTCTGTAGCCAAAATATTCCAGAGAGTGGTGAAATATTTTTGCTCAGAAAGGTGCCCTAGGGTCCAAAGAATAATTGGGATTTTTCTCAGGATTTTTGGAGCAAGAAAAATTAGGGTTGCTTTGGAGCACAAAGGGCTAGCTAGGGTTTTAGAGGGCAAAATGAACTTCTCATTTAAGAAAATATTCCAAGAAATATTTTGAGATGATCCTGAGGTGAAATGATGGTGTTGAGGAGGAGAGGGAACACTTGGGTGAAAGTCAAGGGGTACCCAAGTGGTTAAGTCCAAATGATATGATTCAAAACATCAAATTCAAAACCAACTCAACTGAAAACCAGGCAAAGAAAAGAGGGCAAAAACCAGGCTGTCACAAACCTCCCCCACTTAGAATGACTCTCGTCCTCGAGATTCGGTTGCTTGGGAAAACCATTCTGGATAACACACCCTTAGAAATTCTTAAGATTCCGATGTTGATTCTGACTCTGTGTGATGCTTACATTGGACTTTATAAAACTTTCGTGCTTTACTGTGAGTGACTCTTTCCATTTGATCCAAAGTTTTCACCGGCCTCTCTTCATAGGTTAAGTCCTTTGCCAGCTCTATCTCTGTCAAATCGGTCTTTTTCTCGGGCGGTGATATGCACCATCGCAACTGTGAAACGTGGAACATGTTGTGCATGTCTGACATCTCAAGGGGCAACTCCAACTGATATGCCACAGCACCTACTCGTGTCATAACGGGAAATGGACCAATAAATCTGGGTGCCAATTTTCCACGGGTTTGAAACCTCTTGATACCTTTCATAGGTGTGACTGGAAGATATACATGTTCTCCGGGTTCAAAGCTGATCTGTCGGTGCTTTGCATCGTAATAACTTTTCTGTCGCGATTTCGCCAATTGCAATCTGTCTCGGATCTCCTTGACTTGCTTTTCGGCTTACAGCATGATATCCATTCCGAAAATACGGCTATGTCCGGTTTGAGACCAATTTAATGGGGTGCGGCACTTACGGTGTGGGGACCCCGACTCATAAGTCAAGATCACCGAATGCACGTGTACAGTGATCCTAGAGATCAATGCTCACTGAACACATAGAAGCTGAATAACAAGAGTCTTATATCCATACATACCGTCTTACACAAATTATGACCATTATGGTCAAGTCTGTCCACTAGCTCCTTGGACTTTCTGATATGCTCCATAAAGCTTAATAGTTAAGGCAAGTCCATAAGAAAGAAGGGGCGAGGGAAAACAGGTGTTGCCATGGTGAAAAGGGAGGGGTAAACCAGGGTTTTACCCTCCTCAATTATTGAACCAGGGTTGGAGCTTTTTACTGGAGGTAGAAGGGAACTAGGAGGGGTTGTGTTAAAAAGTTCAGGCCATGGAGAAGAGTGGAAGTGGTAAAAAAAGGGTTTTAGTAAAATGGCAGAAGGTGTTTGTTGCTCGTTTGGGCTAGAAGATGAACTCCTCTTGTCATAAGGCTTGACGGGGTCAAATGGCATGAGATAATAATAGGTTCCACCAAGGTTGAGTCCATGTGGGAAAAGTTGCCAATGCAACTTTTGTAAACCCTAGAAATTAGTAGAAATGAACTTGTGTAGATCTAGTTGAGCAAATCACTTCTCCTTGATGCACCACTTGGTATAGTGGCCTCATTTGGTCATGTGAATATGCTCACCAAATTTGGGGTCAAGGAGAGAAAGTTGGTAGTACAAAGTTGTTCAAATTAGATTCTGGTCAGAGAGGGTTTTGGGGCACTTTGATCAATATAACATTTTCTCCAACTTGTGCCATTTGGTCTAGATGAATGATTATACCATTTGAGAATGTTCACAAGATTTGAGAGCATTTGGACATGTTTGGCAATGTAAAGTTGCTCAAACTTCAAAATGGACAGAAATGGTTTTGACGGGATTTCATGGGGTTATACTATTCTCCATGACATGATACTTGTCAAGATCATCCAACATGTCATATGTGACATGCTCGAATTGTCTTGAAATTTTTAGAGAATATTTCCTTTGTAAATATTTCAAAAGCTTGAAGTATCCAGAAAGAGTTTTTGAGGGATTTGACCAATATTTTGAACATGACCATGTGTTGAAACTCTTATATATGGACAATATATGTCCACTGAGTTTCCCTAGGTTTTTGTCAAATATTTTTGAAACAATAAAATATTTTTTCCCTATTAAAGACCATTTCTGGCCTTAAGAAAAAGCTTTTAAATAAAATAGGAAAATAACTTTTAAAATTATATTTTTTTGGTTTCTGGGTATCCTATATCTAATAGGAGTCAAATATACCTTTTGATTATTTTTTCACACCCCAAGTCAAGTACTTGTATTGCAAACCTCAACTCAGGGGTTTTTGAAATACTAATTTTTTAAAATACTATTTGGCCAAATTATTTTTGCAAGAAATTATTTTTATGTCCTATACACATGGCATGATCATTGGGAAAGGTTATTGGATCAAGGAGAAGGAGTATAAGAGTTGGAGGATTTATTTTATTTTTAGAGCACTTACAAACAACAGACAAAAACCGATCAAGGCAAGGTCCAAAACACTCAAAAGTTTTGGTCAAACCACATTTTATCATGATTGTTAGCTTAAGTGTAGTGGCATGGAAATCAGGGTGTGACAGACCTACCCCCCTTACAAGAATCTCGTCCCCGAGATACCCAAACTAGGCGTGGAAAGGGATACAGAAACTTGGATATGGGGTAGTCTTCAAGTCCTCATGTTGCTTCTGCTTCCGTGTAGTGCTCCATTGAGCTTGAAGTACTTGATGGTGTGGCTTCGTGTATGATGCTCTTCTTGATCCAGGTTGCTAATGGGTAGCTCGCGGTAGGTTAGATTGGGCTAGGGGTCAATGGCTCGATGGTGAATGCCCTCGTAGAGATCGGGAAAGTTAGGAAGTTGGAAACACTTCCGGGGTTGTGATGCATGGAAAGCTTTGTGCACATCAGGTAGCTCAGGTGGCAACTCCAGCTGGTAACTATCTTCTCTTCGTCTCGTAGTGATCTCAGAGGGGGTTGTTACATCTTGGAGTGATCTCGAAGGGGGCCGATGAATCTTGATGTGGTTCTCCTTGTCATGGAAATGCTTGGTTCCTTAGAGAGGAGTGGCTTGCAGATACACATGGTCTTTGACACGGAAGTATACTTCTTGAAGATGGTGGTTGGCATAGTTCTTCCTCCTAGACATGACGATCTTCAGATGTTCCTTGACCAGCTCAACGATTCTTCTTCCGTCTTCAGGTAGACAAGTATGTCATCAAAGAAGGATGACAACTAACTTTTCCAAGCACTCCATGAAGCCTATGGGGTACGTAAAGTGGGCTGAGGCATTTGGTGATGGTCACTGTCGGTGTCAAAACCGGCGGATCTCAGGTAGGGGGTCCCGAACTGTGCGTCTAGGCGGATGGTAACAGGAGACAAGGGACACGGTGTTTTTACCCAGGTTCGGGCCCTCTCGATGGAGGTAAAACCCTACTCCTGCTTGATTAATATTGATGATATGGGTAGTACAAGAATTGATCTACCACGAGATCAGAGGGGCTAAACCCTAGAAGCTAGCCTATGTTATGATTGTTGTTCGTCCTACGAACTAAAACTCTCCGGTTTATATAGACACCAGAGAGGGCTAGGGTTACGCAGAGTTGGTTACAATGGGAGGAGATCTTCATATCGAATCGCCAAGCTTGCCTTCCATGCAAAGGAAAATCCTATTCGTACACGAGACGAAGTCTTCAATCTTGTATCTTCATAGTCCGGGAGTCCGGCCAAAGGTCATAGTCCGGCCATCCGGACACCCCCTAATCCAGGACTCCCTCAGTAGCCCTGAACCAGGCTTCAATGACGACGAGTCCGGCTCGCAAATTGTCTTCAGCATTGCAAGGCGGGTTCCTCCTCCAAATATTCCATAGAAGATGTTGAACACAAGGATAGTGTCCGACTCCACTTCGGCATTGCAAAATAAGTTCCACATGCCACCGTAGAGAGAATAATATTTGCACAAATCTAATCTGCTGACGTACTCCACAGCGTGACATCACGCCACGGCCAGGCCTTTATCCGAATCGTTTTACTATTCCACATCAGCGCATTTTAGCGAGGCAGTTTCCTTGGCACGTCTTGTCAAAGTAGAGATCGTGTCCCCTTATTCCGGGATTCTCATCAATACGAGCGTGGGTAACCCAACCGCGCCTTTAGTATGACCCCCTAATTGAAAACGACTCCCAAACGGTTACGGGGAGGGCTCTTGGTATTCAACCTCTTTATAAAGAGACCAAGGGTCGACTCCTTTTAACTCAATCGAATCTTCCCCTTGCCTTGTGCTCCAACATCCAGAGCTCCAGCTTTAGGCGCCTCGGACCCTCGACGATGTCCGGCTCCGACCTTAAAGGCCGGTGGGTGCCTTCCTCCGTTATGGAAGAAGACGTGCGAAAGCTGAGAGATGCCCGGTATCTGACTGGCAAAATCTCGCATAGGCTGCCTGCATAAGGGCAAGCCATTCCCACTCCCTAGCCCGGTGAGAGCGTGGTGTTCATATCTCACTTCCTTCGGGGGCTAGGCTTCCCGATAGATCCATAGTGAGGGGAATTATGTTTCATTATGGGCTGGAATTTCACGACCTAGCTCCGGAGTCCATCCTCCAGATCTCATCATTCATTGTCATGTGTGAGGCCTTCCTCCATATTACTCCTCACTTCGGATTGTGGCTGAGAACCTTCCCGGTGAAACCGAAGTTAATCGAGGGGCAGCATGCTGAGTGCGGAGGAGCCATCGTAAGCAAGATGGCCGACGCTCCATGGCCCGAGGGCTCTTTTCAAGAGGAGTTCGGCTTATGGAAACGGGACTGGTTTTACATCACAGCCCCCAGGGGCACCACATGGGTGGCGCCACCTGCTTTTCGCTCGGGTCCCCCACCACGACTAGTGTCATGGGTCAATGAAGGGCTTATTTGGGGGCCGCCCAAAGACGTGCCCTTGCTGTAGGACCGCATTTGAGATCTTCTAGAAAGAGATATTAACTTGACCGTAGTGGCGCAAGTTATGTTGATTCACCGCACACTGCCACGCAAACGTTGCCCTCTCCGTCTGTGGGAATTCAACCCGGAAGGACCGTGAGTCCTCCAACACTTTATGGGCACGACGCCCGTGGAGATGTACAAATTGTTCTTCGGATCACAAGCAAGGTGTCCGGATTTGTTCGACGACGCAGGTCTGAGCTGCCATCGCCCGGACGCTCGAGTAAGTAGCTCCGTATTTGGACATTCTATCCGTGTTTCCATCATAAAATTACCCTTAACAGAGTTGTCCTTTGAACATGAGTGGATAGCGAAGGCAAAGCTTATCAGGTGTCCAGCCCCCCTGCCTGAGACCATGCCGAATCCCATGCTAACCAAGATGCTGGAGGTCGTGCTTTTGGCAGAAGGCGAAGGGGGGAACCAAGGAGCTACCGCCTTCACGAAGGAGGCTGTTAGGAAGGGAGGAATCGAAAATTCCCCCGACCAGGGAAAGAAAAGGACCGCCTCTGAAGACCTGGAGGTGATGGCCTCAAAACGGGGGAAGAAATCTTTGCCAGAGGGTTCGGCACCGGAGAACGCCCCGGCCGCATTGTGCCCTCAAGGGGACCCGCTCTCCCCTGAGCCTTAAGTGAAGAGAGGGGTTCCAAAATGAATAACATTCCTGTTTTATTTCTGAGGAAGATAAGCGAAATATTACCTTGCAGTTCGGATCTCAACCCTTCTCAGCAGAGATCATCTTCAGGGGATCTTCGTCCAGAGATGATAGAGAGCGAAACGCCTCCCCTTGTTGCACCATCTCATGAGGCAGGCGACCCCGAGGTGTCATCTCGGACGGTTTTTCCAAGTCCGGACCCTAGAAAAGTTCATCAGGCTAGTCCGGCACCCTCTGGTGCACGGTCGGAGGGGCTGAAGGATCTGCTTGGGAGGGTGTCCATCTCAGAAGAACAGCATATGTTGATGAATACGGTGATTGGAAGGATTTGATCTGCGGAAAGCGGATTGTACAAGGCTGCCAGGAGTTTACTAACAGGCTTTGAGATACGTAAAAAGGTGTACCTTTTGGTAGAGTCGCATATTAAAAGCGCCCTATATAAATAGTAGCCCCTGAGACTCTGTGTGTCGTCAAGAGTGACGACGCGCAGAGGATCATAATCCCAGGTATAATATGTCACCTATTTTATGAAGGTGGCGAGGCGTTCGGTGGCTAGCTGGACTGATGAATCTGCCGAGCTAAAGCGGCAACTTGACGTGGCGGATGCCGACATCGCGCTTGTAAATAAGTGGCTAGATGAGGCACAAGGTATCTTCCAAAGTCATCTGATAAGAGGAGTTTGGTGCACGTGCCTTATAAGATATGTGCTTGACGCAGATAGTGCTACTGCCGTGGAGAACCTTCAGGCAGAACTTGCCCGACCCAAGGAACAAGAAGGGAAAAGTGATGCGGCTGCCGTGAAGGCGGCTGAAGAGCTAAAAGCCAAACTGGCTGCTCACTGCCAGAGCAAGAAAGTAATGGCCGAGATGGCTATAAAATTGAAGAATGCTGCTAACCGCTATAAATTTCTTGAACAAGGAGATAAGGCGGCTCAGAAGGATCTTGAAAAGATCACTGCCGAGGCCAAGGATACTCGCTCTGCACTGAGAGCTATGAAGGAGGAGCTGCGTCAGGCCGAAGATATCACGGCTGGAAAGCCCTATATGCTACGGATGAAGTTCGGGGACCCCAAGTATGCTCCGTTAGACCGGCAGTGGAGTGCGGAAAACACTTATCTGGATTTGGCAGCTAGTGCGGCAGACGCGACCGAACACTTCCGCGGCCGAGGTGACCATGGATTGGAAGAGCTTTTTTGGTCGCAGTTCCACAATCCAGAACGCCCACTTTCGGTATCCGACCGTTTGGCCGCCTGGGCGGAGCTGAACTGGTTATCCGGACTCGCCATGAGGTATGTTGCGAGTCGTCTGTGGCCGGAGAAGCCGGAGCCGAAGAGTTATTTTGGCTTGGTGCAGCAGTTCCTTGGTTCGGTGCCGCATGCTGATGCAATGAAGAGGTCGGCATGCATAGAGGGCGCACAGATGGCTCTTGCCCATGTCAAAACATACTGGGCGGATATGAAGGCCAGTGTTGTTGCATCCCGGGATTCGGACGAAAGCCGAGTACCTGCCAAGCACTACTTTGAGGAAGTTCTTCATGGCGCTCGTTTAATAGAGTCGCAGTGCTCGAAGGATGTTGTGTTCGAATAGCGTGTACTATTGTACAACAAATATTTTGATAGAATATAAAAGCTTTTTATACTTGTGCTTGCAAGAATTATAATGCCTCCTGTGCGGCCGTTAATGTATATGTGTATATAACCTAAAAGATGGCAGTCATTGGCTTCAGCCCCCACGCATAGAATGCGGGGGTGTTCGCAAAAAGGCGCCTTTTCACACTTAATCCAACGTCTTGGTCCTATAAAGGAGGTGGTGGCGCAGCGAACTAGGCAACCGGACTATAATGCTTTATCACTTTCACTTAGCCATAGGAGTTTGACAGTGGGGCTACTGAATAGCCCCTAGGGGCACCGCGCTCACCCGAATTCAGGGCGCGAGTGTGCCTGACCGGGAAGCGGCCCTTCGTTAATGCGGAGGAATCCTAAAGATTCCGAAAGTCATCGAGTGGTTGACCAGTCTCTCGCTATATCATGACAGTCAGTTTTCGGCTTTCTCTACTGAGGTGCTCGCCTGGCCGAACCGGGGCACAATCGCAGTAGTTCTCCTGGTGCCGCCTTAGCCGATAGAGCGGAACGTAAGGCAGCAAAACACAGGATCCGGGCAAACCCAACATTTGACCAAAGACATGATTCGGAGTTGATTCATATAAGGCCAAACTCGCGACGCCGAACACTCCCTAAGGTAATCGGTCTTTCTGAGGACGGGCCGAACAATAACCCTTTGGTAAAAAAGCCCCTGGTGTCCAGGTAAGTGCAAAATTCTGGCGTGGCCATATGCCAAGACGCCAGCCTCCTCCTCGGCTATAGTGAAAAACCAGGGGATGGTATCAAAAAGAGACAGTAAGAAAGGTTTACGCGGGGTCTTAATCTGAAGAGGATCCTTAGAACGGGTCCCCACTGCACGTCTGCGCTTGTGTCTCTATTGTGCCATATCCTGGACGAGCGTAGCATGATGTTTGTCTGCGAAAGAGAGGGACTTAGTGAAAAAATCATGCGAGAAATCTATATTAGAATAAACAAATTATAACACAGAGGCATGAGTAAGATTGAGTTGTATTGTCTCCTGGTGTGAACACGCGGAGCCCCTTGTACAGGGTTATGCGGCTGTTAGGCCTTTGTATGTTTACACCGGACTTGTCGAACCATGTCCGGGGTAGTGAAGCTGGATTAGTGTGCGGCTGTCAAGGCGGCCGCACCATTATCCATACTTCATGGATCAATTGATGTTTCCCTTTAGTGAGATGATGCCTCGCGAACCAGGCATTTTGAGTGTCAGGGATGCATAATGCGGTATTGCGTTAAAGCGGGCGAAAGCTTGGCGTCCCAGTAGTGCTTAATAGCGACTTATGAACGGGGTGATGTGAAAGGTTAGCTTTTCGCTTCGCAAGTTGTCGGGTGAGCCGAACATGACTTCTAACAATAGGGAACCCATACTCTGGGTATCTGGGCCCGGCGTGATTCGTTGAAAGGAAGTGTTGTCATGGAGAATTGTTGCTGGGTTTATCCCCAGTTTGCGGATTGTGTCCTGATATAATAGGTTTAGGTCACTGCCGCCGTCCATTAGGACTTGTGTAAATTGGAGTCCATCAATAATCGGATCCAAGACCAAGGCAGTCCATCCTGCGTTCCGGATACCTCTAGAGTAATCCTGATGATCGAAGGTGATTGGTTGTAACAACCAGCGACGGTGCTCCTCTGAGGCGGGACGTGTGGCGCGTATCTTTTGGGCGCCGTTCTGTTTTTCCCTGTTGTCACCTGGAGTGAATTTACTGTTTTGACTTCTTGCGAGAACTTCTTTTGTTCTCCGTTGTTCTGCTTGTGGGGCGCGTCGTCATCCTCGCTTGGTGTGTCGAGCCCCTTGTGTTCGGCATTGAGTTTGCCGGACTGCTTGAAGACCCAACAATCTCTATGGGTGTGGTTTGCAGGTCTCCCGGGAGTACTGTGGATTTGACATATTTTGTCCAAGATTTTGTTGAGGTTGGATAGCTCGTCCCTGTCATCTTTGGGGGGCGGCTTTTTCTGATTTTGCCGAGAGCTTTTGAATCCGGCGTTTACTGCCGTGCTCATCGGGCTGTTGTCCTTGATCCGGCGCGGTTCTTTGTTACGGCGCGGTTTCCCGTTCCCATCTCTGGGTTCGGACGTATTCGGGTCGCTGGTGCTGCTTCTTGCCAACCAGCTATCCTCTCCTGCACAAAAGCGGGTCATGAGGCTTGTTAATGCGGCCATTGTTCTTGGCTTTTCTTGGCCGAGGTGTCTGGCGAGCCATTCGTCTCGGACGCTATGTTTGAAAGCTGCTAGGGCTTCGGCGTCCGGACAGTCGACTATCTGATTCTTTTTAGTAAGAAATCTGTTCCAGAGTTTCCGGGCTGACTCCCCGGGTTGTTGAATTATATGACTCAAATCATCTGCATCCGGAGGTCGGACATAGGTCCCTTGGAAATTTGCCCGGAAAGCATCCTCGAGCTCTTCCCAACTTCCCGTGGTGTTTTCGGGGAGGCTTTTAAGCCAATCCAGGCTGGCCCTTTGAGCTTAAGGGGTAAATATTTTATGGTGTGGAGGTCATCTCCTCTGGCCATGTGTATAAGGAGTATATAATCCTCGATCCAGACTCCAGGGTCTGTTGTTCCGTCGTATGCTTCTATGTTTACGGGCTTGAAGCCCGCTAGAAATTCATGATCCAGTACCTCATCGGTAAAACATAGGGGGTGCGCGGCGCCCCTGTATGTGGGTGTGCCGCGATGTTCGGATATTTTTTGTGTTGCACTGCTCAATGGAGCTTTCTTTCTTGGCCCGTAGATGGATCTGGTCAGGCCGTTTTTCTGATGCGAATTTTTGTGTGGCTCGCGTGCCGCATTGAATGCGGCGCCCTTTGTAGGTGGAGGTCCATGGGGTCGTCTATCTGACCTAGTGACTTCCTTATTTTTTGGTTGTGGGGGCTCTAGGGCCTCTTCATCAAATTCTGGTAGTAATTTCTGCTTTGGAAAGCTCTTTGTTTGACGACTGTTGCCGTACTTGTGTGCGGTATTGAGTACTTTGCTCCATCTTATTCTAATTGCATCTTCCGCTGTTTTGAGCTTCCGCTTCTGCTTTTTCAGGCTACGTGCAGTGGCGAGAAGCCTTTGGTGGAGGTTCTGGTGCCCCAGCGACTTGTCCGGCGTGAGGTCGTCCAGACTATTATCTTTGCTGGGGCCGGATTGTTCGGTTTGTCCGCCTTGTTTGGATGATTGCTCGATGGCATGTTCGTCTTTTGTTGATTCGCCCTGCTCCATGGCTGGGTCTCTGTCGAGTGGGGGCTTGGCATGGTGCTTACGCCGCCGCTTCGATTGTTTTTTGAGGGAACGATCCCTGGTTGTGCCCTTTTGATCCTCGCCGTTGCTTCTTTTAGGTGTGTCGACCATGCATACATCGTGTGATAAGGCGATTGTGCGGCGCTCTATAGGCGCTAGTTCTTGGTCGTCTCCTTCATCGGCGTCCATACCGTCGATGTCTTCGGAGTCAAAGTCGAGCATGTCGGTTAAGTCGTCGACAGTGGCTACGTAGTGGGTGGTGGGTGGGCTTCGAAATTCTTCGTCATCCGCATCCCAACCATGCTGACCATAGTCCGGCCAGGGCTCTCCTGACAAAGGGAGAGACTTTATTGAATTCAGGATATCACCAAAGGGCGAGTGCTGAAAGACGTACGTGGCGGTGAACTCCATGATCGGAGCCCAATCGGGTTCGATCGGAAGAGGTGCGGGAGGTTCAGAATTCGGAACGGAGTCCGGCACCTCGTAGTCGTGGGCCTCACAAAGGACTAGGCTGGTGTTCGGCTCTATCACTGTAGAGATTGTGGCTCCGGGGGCGGCGTCCAGCTGTCCGGCCCCAACTAGCGCAGTCAGCTCCGAGCAAATGGTCGGAGCGGGCACCTGAGCGACGCTCTGGGCGTTGTCCGGCGGCAGAGCTAAATCGTGCCCATCGTGACAGTGCGGCGTGCTTGGCTGTGGCTCTAATCCGTCGAAGATCAAGTCCCCGCGGATGTCGGCCGTGTAGTTTAGACTTCCAAACCTGACCTGATGGTCAGGGGCGTAGCTTTCGATCTGCTCCAGATGGCCAAGCGAGTTGGCCCGCAGTGCGAAGCCGCCGAATACGAAGATCTATCCTAGGAGAAAAGTCTCACCCTGGACCGCGTCGTGGTTGATGATTGAAGAAGCCATCGGGCCTAAAGGTGACGACACGAGGAACTCTCAATGAAAGCACCAATGTCGGTGTCAAAACCGGCGGATCTCGGGTAGGGGGTCCCGAACTATGCGTCTAGACGGATGGTAACAGGAGACAAGGGACACGGTGTTTTTACCCAGGTTCGGGCCCTCTCGATGGAGGTAAAACCCTACTCCTGCTTGATTAATATTGATGATATGGGTAGTACAAGAGTTTATCTACCACGAGATCAGACAGGCTAAACCCTAGAAGCTAGCCTATGGTATGATTGTTGTTCATCCTACGGACTAAAGCTCTCCGGTTTATATAGACACCAGAGAGGGCTAGGGTTACACAGAGTCAGTTACAATGGGAGGAGATCTTCATATCGAATCGCCAAGCTTGCCTTCCATGCCAAGGAAAGTCCTATCCGGACACGGGACGAAGTCTTCAATCTTGTATCTTCATAGTCCAGGAGTCCGGCCAAAGGTCATAGTCCGGCCATCCGGACACCCCCTAATCCAGGACTCCCTCAGTCATTGTTGAGTATTGGCCAAGGTATTATCGATACGGAGCCAAAGCCCAAAGTCAGGATCCAACCATGTTGTGGCTTGGTAGGGCGTAAGGGTTTCAAGGATTCTAGTGTGCGAGTGAACATTTATCATCTTATCTCTAAGCACGATTTGTGAGATGCCATTTGTGCTATCTAGTCCTTTAAGCAAATCACATCATATCACTGATAGCATCATTTCGTATAGGTCAACTCCAATCATCACTCATGTGATTCATATCCTCATGACTCCCCAAGAGGAGGTCTAACAAAATCATATACATCTACGATCCCCAAACTCATATGTATGGCTACCCCTAAAAATCCATGGGTAGAGCATCTAAGCTTGGATTTAATAACCACCATCCAAGTGCTCAGTCTATTGACCCAAGGTCCAAGATAGTGCATCTCTATCCTAAGGAAACACATCATAAGCCACTCCAAGATCTTGTTTCCTTCATATGAATCAACTCCAACAGCCCATTAACTTCCATTAATAACTACACAATCCATTAATTCGACAAATCCAATGTCTATGGTGTTCCAGATGATCTCCTAATGTTCCTATAATCCCCAAACACTTGAAAGGGCTATCTCTACTATAGTAAGTCCACCAATTCCCATTTATCATTGTCAATTAAACCCCGAGGTCAAGCTTATATAGATCCCTAAATATACTCCGACAATTGATCCAATCTCCTAGTTTATTGTCCACCGAGAAACATGGTATCATAATTGAGATCCTCAGTATAAATCCAATTTAATCCGAACCATGTAGACTTACTCAGCATCTAGACTCCATTAGGATCACCTATTTAATCCAAATCTGATGTCCAACGAGAATTCCTACACTTTCCCTCGAGTCGTTATCATAATATCAACTATCTCCTATCAATATCCCCTGCCTAGGTCAAATCCCTATACTTCCAAGAATTTCATCTTGCGATCATAATTGTCCTATAAATCCAATTTACTCAGGGGTAATGCAAGCTATGGTACTCTATAATCATGATCCAACCAAGTTCATCTACCAACATTAAAGCCTTATAATCCACTAAAGAGTCTCAGATAATTCCTCAAAGTCATTGATATAAACTCACCAAGTCATTTGTCCTATGTTCCTATATCCTTAAATTGGGCTTCCCTATGGCATCGTCAGTTTTGGTGCTATCTTAGGATGATAATGTGCTCGTTCACTATGTCCACTAGTTCCCTAATGAACCAAGTGATAAGCAAGGTTACGGAAGCTTAACAGGTTCTCTTGCAATTCTGTGGGTTAAGCAAATGGTTAAGGATTCGAGCTGGGGTATCTTATGAAGTCTCGAAGGGTCTAGGAATGGGTTTCTAATCTTGAGGGTTAAACATAACTCTACGGGGTTTCACTTGGTCGAGGAGGCTGTAGAAAGGTTCTTTAGTGCCAGTTGGTCGCCGAAGTAGAATCCCTTGGTGTATCTTGTCTTACCGGTCTTCAGAGATGAGAGGGAAAAGTAGC
Source organism: Triticum aestivum (assembly GCF_018294505.1). NCBI lineage: Eukaryota > Viridiplantae > Streptophyta > Magnoliopsida > Poales > Poaceae > Triticum > Triticum aestivum. The sequence goes on along the minus strand of NC_057804.1, from coordinate 213,256,660 downwards.
ATAGAGGAGGAGGATACCTAAAAGGGGGTTCTATAGTGCAGGTGCAAACAAACGGGTGCCAAAAAGGGCCAAACAAAAGAAACAAGGTAAGGAAGGTGATATAGTCGCATACTTGTCGCCTAGGGCAAAAGTGCGACATATATCAAAACACAAACAAATAAAAACAAGCAACACACAATCATGGTTCTATTAGAACCATCATACGGACTCGACTACGCATAGGGGGTACACGACTCATCCTACCCTAGGGGTTCTCGGACTTAGTAGTCGTGCCTTGTGCCTCATGCAGTCTTCTGAGTTTTCCTCAGGTGTTGCTACGTCTCTTGTTTGATGAAATGATCTGGGTTGAGCCCGAAGAATCTTCGACAACTTATCGCCTGATGAGGTGATGGGGTGATGGTGGCTCCTCTTGGATGTCATTGACTTGGTCTTCTCTTGTATTCTTAATCATGATGATCGGTTTTGCTTTCTAAGGCATCGATGGTACCAGGTTTGTAATCCTTTATGCAACAACATTAACAAGGCATAGTAGAGATCCAACATGTCGGTTACGTTGATTACAACATCGACACCAAGAGCGTGGGATGTAGAGAACCGTTTTCCTGCTCACTATAGTGAGGCGGACCAAATGGCGAGGTTCTCATCCACCGGTGGTTGCCGATAGAACAACGGTAAGGACAGGATTGCTCTATTAGTGATGTATATCATGGTCTTGCATATCTTACCCCCTGATCGTCATAGGAAAAGGTTGCATCATCCTGGGGCAAATTCAAAGGTGTCACCATCCTCTGGGTCTTGATGTCCTCATTCCTCGAGACGGTGTTTTCTGTTGGTATCGTCCTATCGTGATGTCGCCAAACTTGTGTTCAGAAGACGTGGGCGAATGTCTGGCAAGGCTCGTCCTTCTAAGTTATTCACGAGGATTACAGGGAATCCAATGGTCAGGGGCATAAGGGTTCTAGCAACCAAAGGTTTTGAAGGGGAAGAGATCAATAAGGAAAGGGATAATTGATTTTATGCCCCTAGTTGGGTCACACTCGGCAGGTTTACCCCTAGTTTCCGGAAACACTTGTTCCTGCCCAAACCAATTTGCTCCTCTTATGCTTTTGCCCTTTGGCATTTTGACCATCACTTTGAAAACTTCATTAAAAATTCATACTAACTCAGAAAAATTCAAATAAGATATCAAAATATTCAGAAAAGCATCACCTATATGTGCATATCATTTGCATTCATGGAAAAAGTGTTGGCTAGTCCCCATCTCGGTTCTAGCTCATATGATCTTAGCATGAAATTTAAAATCTAAAAAATTCTAAAAATTCTAAAAAAAATTGGTGGCAAACTTTGACCAATGTTTTGAGTGCTTGCCAAGTTTCATAAGGAAATGACATTCGTCGAAGTCATGGCAAAAAAAATGAAATTTTGGAGCATTAAATTTTGTGTTTTTGCCACGACTTCCATGAATGTCATTCCCTCATGAAACTTGGCAGGCACTCAAAACATTGGTCAAAGTTTCACACCAATTTTTTTAGAATTTTTAGAATTTTTTTAGATTTTACTATTCATGCTTAGATCATTTGAGCTAAAACTAAGATGGGGACTGGCCAACACCTTTTTCATGAATGAAAATGACATGCACATATAAGTGATGCTTTTCTGAACATTTTGATATCTTATTTGAATTTTTCTAGGTTAGTATGAATTTTTTATGAAGTTTTCAAAGTGATGGTCAAACGGTCAAAGGGCAAAAGCATAAGAGGAGCAAAGTGGTTTGGGCAAGAACAAGTGTTTTCAGAAACTAGGGGTAAACCTACCGAGTGGGACACAACTAAGGGCACACAATTAATTATCCCATAAGGAAAGTATACCTTAGTTTTTGAAAAACTGAGAAGGCAAGAGAAGTACAGATAGTTTTGAAAACTAGTAGTAGTTTGGAAATAGTTTTACCCTAACTAACGACCATGCTAACTAAGGCTTCCTATAGTCAGGATGGCTCTGATACTAGCTCTGTGGGGACCCGACTCATAAGTCAAGATCACCGAATGCACGTGTACAGTGATCCCAGAGATCAATGCTCACTAAACACACAGAAGTTGAATAACAAGAGTCTTACATCCATACATACCGTCTTACACAAATTATGACCATTATGGTCAAGTCTGTCCACTAGCTCCTGGGAGTTTCTGATATGCTCCATAAAGCTTAATAGTTAAGGCAAGTCCATAAGAAAGAAGAGGGGAGGGAAAAGAGGTGCTGCCATGGTGAAAAGGGAGGGGTAAACCAGGGTTTTACCCTCCTCAATTATTGAACTAGGGTTGGAGCTTTTTACTGGAGGTAGAAGGGAACTAGGAGGGGCTGTGTTAAAAAGTTGAGGCCGTGGAGAAGAGTGGAAGTGGTAAAAAAGGGTTTTAGTAAAATGGCAGAAGGTGTTTGTTGCAGAAATTTGGGAAAAGTTTCCAAAGCAACTTTCGTAAACCCTAGAAATTAGCAGAAATGAACTTGTGTAGATCTAGTTGAGCAAATCACTTCTCCTTGATGCACCACTTGGTGTAGTGGCCTCATTTGGTCATGTGAATATGCTCACCAAAGTTGGGGTCAAGGAGAGAAAGTTGGTAGTACAAAGTTGTTCAAATTAGATTCTGGTCAGAGAGGGTTTTGGGGCACTTTGATCAATATAACATTTTCTCCAACTTGTGCCATTTGATCAATATAGCATTTGGACATGTTTGGCAATGTAAAGTTGCTCAAACTTCAAAATGGACAGAAATGGTTTTGAGGGGATTTCATGGGGTTATACTATTCTCCATGAGATGATACTTGTCAAGATCATCCAACATGTCATATGTGACATTCTAGAATTGTCTTGGAATTTTTGGATAATATTTCCTTTGTAAATATTTCAAAAGCTTGAAATATCCAGAAAGGGTTTTTGAGGGATTTGACCAATAATTTTAACATGGCCATGTGTTGAAACTCTTATATATGGACAATATATGTCCACTGAGTTTCCATAGGTTTTTGTCAAATATTTTTGAAACAATAAAAAAAATTTCCCTATTAAAGACCATTTCTGGACTTAAGAAAAAGCTTTTAAATAAAATAGGAAAACAACTTTTAAAATTATATTTTTGTGGTTTCTGGGTATCCTATATCTAATAGGAGTCAAATATACCTTTTGAATAATTTTTCACACCCCAAGTCAAGTACTTGTAGTGCATACCTCAACTCATGGGTTTTTGAAAAACTAATTTTTGAAAATACTATTTGGCCAAATTATTTTTGCAAGAAATTATTTTTATGTCCTATACACATGGCATGATAATTGGGAAAGGTTTTTGGATCAAGGAGAAGGAGTTTAAGAGTTGGAGGGTTTATTTTATTTTTAGAGCACTTGCAAACAATAAACAAAAACCAATCAAGGCAAGGCCAAAACACTCAAAAGTTTTTGTCAAACCACATTTTATCATGATTGTTAGCTTAAGTGTAGTGGCATGGAAATCAGGGTGTGACATACGGCCATACAAAGCTTCATATGGTGACATCTTTAAACTGGTCTGGAAGCTATTGTTATACGAGAACTCGGCGTAAGGCAAGCAATCTTCCCATTTTGGGCCTTGGGCCAAAGCACTGGCTCGGAGCATATCTTCGAGTATTTGATTTATCCGTTCTGTCTGTCCATCCGTCTGAGGATGATAAGCGGTACTGTATTTCAATTCCGTTCATAGGGCTTGATGGAGACGGGACCAAAAAGCAGACGTGAAAAGTGAACCTCGGTTAAAAGTGATGGTTCGGGGAACTCCATGCAGACTGACTATTCTGGATACATCCAGTCGTGCAAGCTCATCTGCTTGGTCTGAGGATCTGATCGGGAGGAAGTGGACCACCTTGGTGAATGTATCCACTATGACCCAGATCTCATTATTGCCTCGTCGGGTCTCAGGTAGTCCTGTGATGAAGTCCATACAGACATTGTCCCATTTCCATTGTGACACTGGCAGCGGTTGGAGAAGTCCGGCTGGCTTCTGATGTTCTGCCTTTACTTTCTTGCATATGCCACAATAGGCCATGAAATAAGCAATGTCTTTCTTCATTCCATTCCACCAGAATATTTGGCGATGGTCTTCGGACATTTTTGTACCTCCAGGGTGAATTGAATAGGAGGATTCGTGGGTTTCTGACAGGATCTTCTGCTTCAAATCTGCTTGATTAGGCACACAAATCCTTCCCCTTAATCAGAGGGTACCGCACTGATCCTTCGAGAAATCGGAAAGCTTAACACGTTTCTGCAGATCGGCATCACCTGGCTAGGATTTGCGTATTTCTTCCTCAAGAGTAGGGGTAACTTTCATAATATTGGGAAGGCCAGCCTCAACTATGACCAGGTTGAGCTGAGCAATCTCTTCTTTAAGTTCGGGAGGCAAAGATTCCAATATGACATTCAAACTGACGGGCTTTCGACTGAGTGCATCGGCAACCACGTTGGCCTTACCCGGATGGTAATTTATTCCAAGGTCATAATCATTGAGCAACTCAAGCCATCTTCGTTGACGGAGATTTAAATCCGGCTGAGTAAATATATATTTGAGGCTTTTATGATCGGTAAAAATTTGGCACCTTTTTTGATGAGGTAGTGTCTCCAAATTTTTAAAGCATGAACTACGGCGGCCATTTCCAAATCATGAGTGGGGTAATTTCCTTCGTGGGGTCGTAGCTGTCGTGAGGCATAAGCTACCACCTTGCCATCTTGCATGAGTACGCATCCCAGTCCTTGCCTGGAAGCGTCACAGTACACATCAAAGCTGCGGTAGATATCTGGAAGTCTTAATACTAGTGCAGTTGTCAGGCGTTTCTTTAACTTAGTGAAACTTCTCTCACAGTCCGTAGTCCATTCAAACTTCTTATCCTTTTTGAGCAACTCTGTCATGGGTTTAGCAATCTTGGAAAACCCTTCAATGAAACAGTGGTAGTATCCGGCTAATCCAAGAAAACTCCGGATCTGAGATATGGTTGAGGGTGGCAACCAGTCGAGCACACCTTTTACCTTGCTTGGTTCCACGGCTATACCCTCAGTGGATAGCACATGCCCGAGGAATCCAACTTGCTTGAGCCAAAACTCGCATTTACTGAATATGGCGTATAATTGATGCTCACGGAGTCATTGTAACACTGCTCGGAGGTGTTCCTTATGCTCTTCTTCACTTGAGTAAATGAGTATATCATCGATGAAGATGACCACGAACTTATCGATGAAGTCCATGAATACTTTATTCATCATGTGCATAAAGAAGGCGGGGGCGTTGGTGAGGCCAAAAGACATGACTGTATATTCATAGAGACGGTAGCGAGTGGTGAATGCGGTCTTGGGAATATCTTCCTTTTTAATTTTGAGCTGATAATATCCACTCCATAAATTGATCTTGGAGAACACCTTGGCTCCAGTGAGCTGATCAAACAAATCATCAATTCTTGGCAGAGGGTATTTGTTTTTGATTGTGACATCATTCAACTGACGGTAATCCACACACATGCGGAGGCTACCATCTTTCTTATCCACGAAAATTGCAGGTGATCCCCATGGTGAGGAACTGGGGCGGATATTCCCTTTTTGGAGCATTTCATCAAGCTGTTTCTTTAGCTCCACTAATTCTGATGACGACATTCAATAATATTTCTTGTGTATTGGCGTGGTTCCAGGCACAAGATCTATCACAAACTCAAACTCTCAATCAGGTGGCATGCCTGGCAATTCTTCTGGGAATACATCAAGAAACTCGCTGACCACTGGAATTAATTCCATTTCAGTTATTGCTATAAAGACCATTTCCTTGGAGGCTATTCTCCTACGAGCAATAAATTTTGTAGTTTGTCCCTCTTGGCTGGTCATGTTGACTTCTCGGGTCGCACAATTTATGCACACTTGGTACTGAGTCAGCCAATTCATACCCAAGATAACATCCAACTTATCAGACTCAATAAGTATCAAAGAGGTTGGAAAACGGACTCCATTGATATTGACTTCCAAATTTCGGCAGACTAGATTGCTTCTAATAAGAGATTCCGGGGTTTGTACCAGCATATTCTTGCCCAAAAATGAACAAGGAAATTTGTTTTGGGCAACATAACTCTGAGAAATAAAAGAGTGGGAAGCCCCAGAGTCAAATAAAATTACTGTAGGTATGTTATTAACAGGGAACATACCAATGACGACTTCCGGATTCTCTTGGGCTTCGTCGGCGGAAATGTGATGAACGTATCCCGTGATGTCGTGCTGATTTGGGCATGCCTCCAGATAGTGGACTTGTGGCTTTAATGTAGCATCGTTCCGGTTGTTCTTGGGACACTGTTTGGCATAATGTCCGGTTTGTCCACAACTGTAACAAGAATTCTTGCACAGGCGATTCTCCAGAACTGGGTTGCGCACGTCATTCTGGACTTGGGTGGTGGCCTTGTTAACATTTTGTTGCCAATTGGGCTTGTATGCTACCTGAGTTGGCTGCCAGGTACAAGCCTTCTACACTGGCTGCATTTCCTTTCTGGGCTCATACTTGCGCTTGTGATCGTTATGGGAAGACTTATTATCTGATACAAGCTTGTGTTCCCTTTCAGCAATGAAAGCCTTGTTCACCAGGGTTTGGAAATCTGGGAAATCAAACACACTGAGAGCACAACGAAGTTGCGGGTTTAATCCATCAAGAAACCTGTCCATCTTTCTTTCCTCATTGGCCACGTCATATTGAGAGTAACGTGACAAGTGATTGAATTTTTGCAAATATTCTCCCATAGACTGACTTCCTTGGATCAGCAGTCCCCGTGGCTCTTTCGTTTTCCCACCATATGGCAACAACGCCTTCAATATAATGTGTTACAAATGGAACCTTATCCCCTTCATCAGTTCGAGCAACCTCAAGCTTCTTTTCCATAGTTCACAGCCAATCATCTGCATCGAAGGGATCAATGGCCTGACTGAAACTGGGAGGCTTAGTCCTTTGAAAATCAGATAATTTGGAGTGATGGCCGGGCTGATTTCCATTCTGTCCAACCATAGCTTGAATACTTCTGAATATTTCCATCAGATCATTATTTCATCTTTCCTCGAATATACGCATAATTTGCTCGGTGGAGAGCGGCTTTGGCGGTGGAGGCGGTGGTGGAACGTACGGCTCGGGTGATTGTCCTGCCTGTCATGCGGAACGCCGAACAGGAGAACCCTCGCGAACGTTGCTACTGCGGCTTCCCCGTGTCATCCTAATATGATTTTTCCCAAGTCAATGCAACCGAGATGAGAAGCATTCAAAATAAACTGGGGAGAATCCAGCAACAAAAATTCGAGTAAAACCGAAAAGGCGAAGAAAATATGGCGAATAAAATAAAGTCCAACATAATTATACATAGACTCTTACATGAAAGATAACAACATGCCAGGTGCAACTACCCTCATACATGACACAAAACATCATGACTCGTACGACTACATCCATACTCCATCCTGACGACTGTGAATACTCGGAAGCTCTACTGCTCTGCTGGTGCTGCGGGGTCCTCTCCTGAAGCGGACTCGGATCCTGAACTGACGAGGTTAACTTAGACCTCCAGGTCAAAAGTGACACGACAACATTGCCACGAGGGCTCTCCCTCTGGGGCAGGTGGAGGGTGAATCATCGGGGCTACAGGAGTGGCGAGGAGTGAAACCCACTCAGCAGGAGCACTAAGTGGACTCACAGTCGTGCTGCCCGAGCTACTCGGAGGAGTAACAGGGGAAACAGGGGACCTAGAACTAGCAGGAATATAGGGAGTAAATCCTACAGATGGTGGAGTAGTGGCTGATCTAGCAGAGACTAAAGCAGAGGCTAGAGCGGTACGGGAACGACTCAGCTCACGAGCCAGCTCGTAGATCAGAAGATAGCTAGCAGTGATATAGCGAGAAAGGTGGCTAGCTACACTATCAGACTCCGGATCAATGACAGGGAAACAGACACGACCATTATCATGGAGAGAAGGATAGTAATGGAAACCTGGGTGTTTCTGCATCCGGACCTCGTTGTAGCAGAGCTCAGCAAGTACCTAGAATGCAACAAACTGGACAGCCTGAGAAGTGGTAGAAGCGTAGCCGCTTTGAGAGGTACGAGTGTAAGAGCTGGAATCGAAACTAGTGCACAGAGTAACCACGACCTGATACTCATACACTGAGTCAGCTAGGAGCTCCCGGTACACACGATAGGCTGGATCATCTCCGTGAGGGTATAGCCGATGCCACACGTTATGAAGGAGATGTGGCGACATGTACGGCATCAGCTGCAATTGGCACGGATACATCACCGGAGCCATCTACACTCACAACCATTAGCAAGTTAGCATAAAAATAAAATCAGTCAAGGCAATGCAACAACCAGCTACAAAAGTTACCGGCACTCAGCTACAACTCGGACCTAACGTCCAGTTAACTCGGCTTAGTCTAGCGTGGCCTACAGTCAGCGCGGCTCTGATACCAAGCATTGTGGCACCCCGGCTCAGAGCGACTGGTTTACCTTGCATTGCCATCCCAGAGACCTTGGCTTGTGGCAACACACAACAAATTGGTACAGAAAAACAACCGCTTTATTCATGCTAGCGGAGCATACTTTATATTACAACAGTTAGCGAGGCCAAGCGGCACACACGGTGCGGCTGAACAATATGTACATTATTTAGTGAACATAAAGGGGGCCTCGATCATGACAACTAGGCGGCAGCGGAGCAACGTCGTAGCAGAACTCCATAGCACAGGGACACCGATGTGGACACAATCTAGACTCGGACAACACTCCTTTCCAACGGGACTTTCCTGAAATTTTTCATGACACGCCAGGTCATTACATTGAATGTACTTGCAAGCTCACAACAAGCATAAACATAATGACAAACAATATCATGATATTTAACAAATTAATAACAATGCAACAATATATCCAACATGCTGTGAATATGGTCAACTGGTACCCGTCCCACGGTCTGGCTTACTGAACGTGATCATTTGTAGGGCACAAACATGATAATCTCAAAACAAACTCGTGATCCTTACGGCGATCGCAACCCGACCAATACATGGCCCGTGATCCTTACGGCGATCACAACCCGACCAACACATGGCCCGTGATCCTTATGGCGATCACAACCCGACCAACACATGGCCCGTGATCCTTACGGCGATCACAACTCGACCAATACTTGGCCTAAATCAACACGATGGCCTTACTGCCATCCTCAGTTCAAACTCAGTGTGCAAATTTATTAAGTGTTGACCCATGGTGTACCCTACTTTTGAGCGTGTTCATAACCATGGACTCGGCTATCGATAGACTAATACACTCTGCTAAGGTTAGTACACTGTACCCACACTACAGAACCCATGGCCTCGCACTCCCATTCGGGTGGACCAACGGCATTCCGACGAAACCATTTCATTGTGATGACACTCTCCTGGCCACTCCGACTCCAGACACCTCGACCACCGTCGTGGCCACGATCCACTCTGGGACCCAGTACCAAAACTTAACTTAACAACGGGCTCACAAGGTTATGCCTGCCTACCGGGCCAGGGTACAGCACGCCCATAACCTTCCCTAGATGGAGGCACTGACCAAAGGCACGACAATGGAACGCATTAAGGCCTTCCCATACCGGCAAATGTGGTTGCACTGGGAAAGACTCGTTTCAGCGGCACCATGACCCGGTCAACAACATATTCAAGTTGAGTTACTTATCAGGTTCAACTTAAAGTGAAATAACCGGTGTCATAATGCCATGCTATGCATCACTTAACACATGCATCACATAACCATGCAAATAACTAAATCCACTACGCTCCCACGGAGCCATCATCAACTCAAAATACTTCTCTAGTCAAGATCAAACCTCACTTAAACCAGAATCATTTCTAGCAATCTCATCATTTTTCATCATGCAAGAATAATAATTAAACTAATTATTAAACTCCATGACCGTATCATTTATTCATTACTCAAAACTAAGTTCTTCTTAGCTTATGAACAAGATTTACTTCAAACTTTCTATAAATCAAGCATTTTAACATGACAAGCATCTAACAGAATATAATTATCATATAAATTATTTAAAAGCATGAATATTCACATGTTCAAGTAGGAAAATCACAAATGTTGAAATGGCACTATGAAAATGTTGTTGTGGCTTGCCTTAGTGCTGATGAGGATCACAAAGCTCCTGGTGATCCTCAAGACAAGCTTGCTCTTCTGAAAATAATTAAAACCACAAAAAGAAAACATCAAGAAACCTTCTGAAAATTACTAGAAAATCTATACAGTAAGGAAAAATCCCATCTTTTGGGTGCTGTTAGATTTTTGGACAAAGAACCCAATGCAAAAAGAATCAATGCATTTGGACTTATAGATAAAAAGTTATGGCCATTTGATGTTTCCTGGATATTAAATGAATTTGAAATAAAAATAATCAAATTGGGGGGGGGGGTGTGACGTCGAAGGCGTAAACACCCAGGGAGCCACCACTCATACCGCTTCACGCGCTGAATAAGTGGCTGACTAGCGGGCCCTGCTAGTCAGACCAGAGGGAGGGGAGAGGAAAACAGAGGGAGGCGGCGCTTCGCTGGAGCACACGCCGACGTCAAGGCTTCCTGGGGTCAAACGAGAGGGGGGAATCAAAGGAGAAGAAGGTTGAGCACCTGGCCGTAGCCGTAGCATAGCTAGAGGTGACCGGACAGCGTCGGAATCATCCTCTCAAGTGGAGGCAGGGGCGGAGGTCGCCAGAGATGAAGACGACGGCGGCTCGGGGCGGCTCCAGGGGTTCCAGCGGGGTGGGATGGACTTACCGAAGAGTGGCGGAGGCCTTGGTTGGGTTGCCTGGCCTGGGAGGGGTCGGAGCTGCGGGGAAGATCCGAGAGGGATCGCCGGCGAGCTCGGCTTCGGGACGGCTGCCCGTGGCCTGCCCGGCTGGACTGCGGCTCCTACTGGCTCGTGGAGGGTGTGGGAGTGGTTGTGGGTGCTCTAAGAGGCCGGGGTGGCGGCTTTTATAGGCGAGCGGCAAGGAGGGGTCGGGTCCGCCGGAGGACACTTGTCCCAAGCGCTCGGTGACGAACGACGCCAGAGAGAGAGAGGGAAGACGATGGAGGTCATGCAGGAACTGTTGGCGGGCGCGGACGAGCACAGGAGCGAGGGGGAAAGTGACAAGCACAGTGTGTCGTGCATTGTGCCGTTGGCCAGACCGTGCTCGTGCTCGCTGCGGTGTCCTCCGGCATCCGCGAGCTCCAGGGGGGATATAAGGGGGTGGAGAGACAAGGATGGTGGCGAGGCGTGGCATGCTTTGGCCGGCTTCGCAGCGAGCGCGCGCTCAACATAGCGTTGGGCGGCACGCAGAGCACGTGTTTTGGGCCGAGCTTTGGTGTTTTACTTACACTTACTAAGGTAAATAGGCACAGGAAAAACCAGGTACAATGGAGCTAGTAAAAAGGTAGTTGCTGTAGAAACTACCATTTCTATTCAGAAATGATTTTATTTTTTGTAGCCAAAATATTCCAAAGAGTGGTGAAATCTTTTTTCTCAGAAAGGTGCCCTAGGGTCCAAAGAATAATTGGGATTTTTCTCAGGATTTTTGGGGCAAGAAAAATTAGGGTTGCTTTGGAGCACAAAGGGCTAGCTAGGGTTTTAGAGGGCAAAATGAATATTTTTCATTTAAGAAAAATATTCCAAGCAATATTTTGAGATGATCCAAAGGTGAAATGATGGTGTTGAGGAGATGGAACACTTGGGTGAAAATCACGGGGTACCCAAGTGTTTAAGTCCAAATGAAATGATTCAAAACTTAAAATTCAAAACCAACTCAACTGAAAACCAGGCAAAGAAAAGAGGGCAAAAACCAGGTTGTCACATTTTCCAGGAAAATTTTTCTCTAAATGGGAAGGTCCTTACATTATCGAGGAGGTCTATCATTCGGTGCCATCAAAATCAACAACACTGAAGGCACAAATCTGAAGGTGGTAAACGGTCAAAGAATCAAACATTATATCTCAGATAATCCCATAAATGTTGAGACCAATATAATTAACACCGTAACACCAGAGGAGTACATAAAGGACACTTTCCAGAATGTTTCAGACTCCGAAAAGGAATAGGTATGTGGTATAGTAAGTAAACCAACTCCAAAATTGTTCTAATAGAGGTTTTGTCCATTTTGGAATATTTAAAAAATTAGGAAAATTAAAGGTAGTCCAAAAGGGACATGAGGCGACCACAAGGCTGGAGGGCACGCCCCCTACCTTGTGGCCACCTCGTGTGCCCTCCGGACTCCGTTTTCTTGCACGATACGTATTTTGGTCGGTAAAAATTCATTATATAATCTCCCGAAGGTTTTGACCACCATACCACCACAAAATCCTCTGTTTTTGTTTTCATCTATTTTTGCAGCAGATTTAGAGCAATATGTCATCCCAGGATTCGGAGGGAGAAAGCTATGTGGATGATTACGTTGCAGACCCCAAAGTCTACGGTAACTTGGAGCATTGTGGTTGCATCGCGGAGGAAGAAGAAGACTATGATCCTAAGGGAAAGGAGGAGATAAGCTCAGATGAAGATGAAGTCCCACTAACTCAACCTGGGGACATGCACGTGGAGTTCGAAAAGTCAAGTCTCCTTGATAACGCAAACAATCTAAGATCGAGTTTATCCCTTTGTCGGGGAAAACGAACACCTATGGGGTCACAAGTTTCGACGTCCTAGATATGGGGGTATCCAGCTCTGCCTGTCTACGGCCCACCACATGGCTCCATTGACGGCCTGGTACGGCCCAGCATCAAATCAACAACTCAAGACCCTCGCGAGGCGGGCGACGCCAAGACCCCTGAGGGTATCGACCTCCTCAGGCTGGCTCACGAGGGGCGGAGAGTTCTATGCAAGGTTTACCTCACGAGGCTCAGCTGACGTGAGCCATGATGACCAAGGTCAGGCAGGCGCCAGGCGGGCGCAGAGCACAGGTTTCCTCTTCGGTCCAAAGGAGGCAAGACATAGGCGTGGAGTCCCGAGGGATCAGCCAAAGGTTTCCATTCTGGTGCAACGAGACCAAGACCACCAGGACAGCAGCACGGAGGTCATCGACGAGCCCACTGCTACCTCTTGAGCACTGCATTTGATTTCCCCGAAGAGGAGAGGATGATGCAGCAAAGTAGCGTAAGTATTTCCCTCAGTTTTTGAGAACCAAGGTATCAATCCAGTAGGAGACCACGCACAAGTCCCTCGTACCTACACAAAACGATAGCTCCTCACAACCAACGCGATTAGGGGTTGTCAATTACTTCACCGTCACTTACGAGAGTAAGATCTAATAGAGATGATAAATAATATTTCTGGTATTTTTGGTATAAAGATGCAAAGTGAAAAGTAAAAGGCAAAGTAAAAACAAAGCAAGTAATAAAGTAATGGAGATTGACATGATGAGAATAGACCCGGGGGCCATAGGTTTCACTTGTGGCTTCTCTCAAGAGCATAGATATTCTATGGTGGGTGAACAAATTACTGTTGAGCAATTGACATAATTGAGCATAATTATGAGTATATCTAGGTATGATCATGTATATAGGCATCACGTCTGAGACAAGTAGATCGAAACGATTCTACATCTACTACTATTACTCCACTCATCGACCGCTATCCATCATGCATCTAGAGTATTAAGTTAAAAACAAAGTAACGCCTTAAGCAAGATGACATGATATAGAGGGATAAATTCATGCAATATGATAAAAAAACCCATCTTGTTATCCTCGATGGCAACAATACTATACGTGCCTTGCTGCCTCTTCTGTCACTGGGAAAGGACACCGCAAGATTGAACCCAAAGCTAAACACTTCTCCCATTGCAAGAACTACCAATCTAGTTGGCCAAACCAAACGGATAATTCGAACAGGCTTGTAAAGATAACTCAATCATACATAAAAGAATTCAGAGAAGATTCAAAAATTGTTCATAGATAAGCTGGATCATAAACCCACAATTCATAGGTCTCAACAAACACACCGCAAAAAGAAGATTACATCGAATAGATCTCCAAGAGAGAGGGGGAGAACATTGTATTGAGATCCAAAAAGAGAGAAGAATCCATCTAGATACGAGCTATGGACCCGAAGGTCTAAAGTAAACTACTCACACTTCATCGGAGGGGCTATGGTGTTGATGTAGAAGCCCTCCGTGGTGGATGCCCCCTTCGGCGGAGCTCCAGAACAGGCCCCAAGATGGGATCTCGTGGATACAGAAGGTTGCGGCGGTGGAATTAGGTTTCTGGCTCCTCCTTTGATCGTTTGGGGATACGTAGGTATATATAGGAGGAAGGAGTATGTTGGTGGAGCAACAGGGGGGGGGCACAAGGTAGGGGGGCGTGCGCTCCACCCTCGTGACCGCCTCTGTTACTTCTTGGAGTAGGGTCCAAGTCTCCTGGAGCATGTTGGGTGAGAAAATCACGTTCCCGAAGGTTTCATTTCGTTTGGACTCTGTTTGATACTCCGTTTCTTCGAAACACTGAAATAGGCAAAAACCAGCAATTCTGGGCTGGGCCTCCGGTTAATAGGTTAGTCCCAAAAATAATATAAAAGTGGAAAATAAAGCCCAATATAGTCCAAAACAGTAGATAAAGTAGCATGGAGCAATCAAAAATTATAGATACGTTGGAGACGTATCAGGCATCCCCAAGCATAATTCCTGCTCGTCCTCGAGTAGGTAAATGAAAAAAACGAATTTTTGATGCGGAGTGATACTTTGGCATAATTTCAATGTAAATCTTCTTAATTGTGGTATGAATATTCAGATCCGAAAGATTCAAGACAAAAGTTCATATTGACATAAAAATAGTAATACTTCAAGCATACTAATCAAAGCAATCATGTCTTCTCAAAATAACATGGCCAGAGAAAGTTATCCCTACAAAATCATATAGTCTGGCTATGCTCCATCTTCCCCACACAAAATATTTAAATCATGCACAACCCCGATGACAAGCCAAGCAATTGTTTCATACTTATGACATTCTCAGAACTTTTTCAATCTTCACGCAATACATGAGCGTGAGCCATGGATATAGCACTATATGTGGAATAGAATGGTGATTGTGGAGAAGACAAAAAGAGGGAAGATAGTCTCACATCAACTAGGCGTATCAACGGGTTATGGAGATGCCCACCAATAGATATCAATGTGAGTGAGTAGGGATTGCAATGCAACGGATGCACTAGAGCTATAAGTATATGAAAGATCTACAAAAGAAACTAAGTGGGTGTCCATCCAACTCACTTGCTCACGAAGACCGAGGGCATTTTGAGGAAGCCCATCATTGGAATATACAAGCCAAGTTCTATAATGAAAAATTCCCACTAGTATATGAAAGTGACAACAAGGGAGACTCTCTATCATGAAGATCATGGTGCTACTTTGAAGCACAAGTGTGGAAAAGGATAGTAACATTGTCCCTTCTCTCTTTTTCTCTCTTTTTTTATTTGGGCCTTTCTCCTTTTTTATGGCCTCTTTTTTTTCGTCCAGAGTCTCATCCCGACTTGTGGGGGAATCATAGTCTCCATCATCCTTTCCTCACTTGGGACAATGCTCTAATGATGATGATCATCACACTTTTATTTTTCTTACAACTCAACAATTACAACTTGATACTTAGAACAAAGTATGTCTCTATATGAATGCCTCTGGCGGTGTTCCGGGATATGCAATGAATCAAGAGTGACATGTATGAAAGTATTATGAACGATGGCTTTGCCACAAATACGATGTCAACTACATGATCATGCTAGCAATATGACAATGATGGAGTGTGTCATAATAAACGAAAGGGTGGAAAGTTGCATGGTAATATATCTTGGAATGGCTATGGAAATGGCATGATAGGTAGGTATGGTGGCTGTTTTGAGGAAGGTATATGGTGGGTGTATGATACCGGCGAAAAGTGTGCCGTATTAGAGAGGCTAGCAAAGGTGGAAGGATGGGAAAAAGTGCGTATAATCCATGGACTCAACATTAGTCATAAAGAACTCATATACTTATTGCAAAAATCTAGAAGTTATCAAAGCAAAGTATTACGCGCATGCGCCTAGGGGGATAGATTGGTAGGAAAAGACCATCGCTCGTCCCCGACCGCCACTCATAAGGAAGACAATCAATAAATAAATCATGCTATGAGTTCATCACATAACGGTTCACCATACGTGCATGCTACGGGAATCACAAACTTCAACACAAGTATTCTTTAAATTCACAACTAATCAACTATCATGACTCTAATATCACCATCTTCATATCTCAAAACAATTATCAAGCATCAAACTTATCTTAGTATTCAATGCACTCAAAAAAAAGTTTCACATATCTTGAATACCAAGTATATTAACATTAAGCGAATTACCATGCTATTAATGACTCTCAAAATAATCTACGTGAAGCATGAGAGATCAATAGTTACTTTCAAAAAAATCCAGCACCATGCTCTAAAATATCTAAGTGAAGCACTAGAGCAAAAATTATCACGCTCAAAAGATATAAGTGAAGCACTATGAGCAAAACTATCGAGCTCAAAAGATATAGGTGAAGCACATAGAGTATTCTAACAAATTCCAATTCATGTATGGATCTCTCAAAAGGTGTGTACAACAAGGATGATTGTGGTAAACTAACAAGCAAAGACGCTCCAAGCAAAACACATATCATGTGGTGAATAAAAATATACCCCCAAGTAAATTACCGATGGAAGTAGACGAAAGAGGGGATGCGTTCCGGGGCATCCCCAAGCTTTGAATTTTTGGTGTCCTTGGATTATCTTGGGGGTGCCATGGGCATCCCCAAGCTTAGACTCTTGCCACTCCTTGTTCCATAATCCATCAAAAGAATTCACCCAAAACTTGAAAACTTCACAACACAAAACTCAATAGAGATCTCGTGAGCTCCGTTAGAGAAAGAAAACAAAAGACTACTTAAGGTACTGTAATGAACTAATTCTTTATTTATATTGGTGTTAAACCTACTGTATTACAACTTCTCTATGGATTATAAACTATTTTACTAGCCATAGATTCATCAAAATAAGCAAACAACACACGCAAAACAGAATCTGTCAAAAACAGAACAGTCTGTAGCAATCTGTGACTAAGGCAAACTTCTAGAACTCTAAAAATCCTAAAAAAATAGGAAGTCCTGGAAAATTTGTCTATTGAACAGAATAAAAAAGAATCAACGCAAAATCACGTTTCTGTGATTGAACAAAATTATATTCGTGCGCGCAAAGTTTCTGTTTTTCAGCAGAATCAAATCAACTATCATCGTAGGTTATCCTATAGTTTCTACTTGGCACAAACACTAATTAAAAGATAAAACCACATCCAAACAGAAGCTAGATGGATTATTTATTCCTAAACATAAGCAAAAACAAAAAAACAAAAATAAAATAGGGTTTCCTCCCAACAAGCGCTGTCGTTTAACGCCCCTACCTAGGCATAAAAGCAAGGATAGATCTAGGTATTGCCATCTTTGGCACTTGGAGAGGAGGATCTCCTTTCTATGGCATTCATTCTTCTATTTAAGTTAGACTTCATCTCTTTAATAATTTCATTTTGATAAAAGCACAAGAGAGTAGTTGATTCAACCTTATCATTCATGGGGTGCCCAAATATAGTTTTCATTCTTCCATAAGTATCTATAGCATCCCCATCAAGAAAACCTTCTTCAAGGATGGAATCTAAAACTTGTTTGAAGGAAGCGGGCAAGCCAACATAAAAACTTTTTAGGTAAATTTCAATTTAATATTGTGGTACGTAACTAGCTCGAATCCTAAGTAACCTATCCCAATCATCTTTTAAAGACTCATCAAGTAAATAGCGGAAAATTCCAGAGTCATCCTCATCAAAATTGTTAAAGATCTCATTGGAGACCCCGTTGGGTCTTTCTATAACATCATTATTTATGATCTTAGAGAGGATAGAGGGGTTGTCCAAGGCAGTAGAGCTCGGGAGAAAACCCGTAGTTCTTTCTGATTTGGCCATGGCGAATAAAACGGCAAGGGTGAAGTGGGGGAGAGGAAAATGAGAGGCAAATGGAAAATAATGTAATGCGGGAGATAGGGATTGTAATGGGTACTTGGTATGGGTGACTTGCTTGAGTGAGCCTCCCCAGCAACGGCGCCAGAAATTCTTCTTGCTACCTCTTGAGCACTGCGTTGGATTTCCCCGAAGAGGAGAGGATGATGCAGCAAAGTAGCGTAACTATTTCCCTCAGTTTTTGAGAACCAAGGTATCAATTAGGTAGGAGACCATGCACAAGTCCCTCGTACCTACACAAAACAATAGCTCCTCACAACCAACGCGATTAGGGGTTGTCAACCCCTTCACGGTCACTTACGAGAGTAAGATCTGATAGAGATGATAAATAATATTTTTGGTATTTTTGGTATAAAGATGCAAAGTGAAAAGTAAAAGGCAAAGTAAAAACAAAGCAAGTAATAAAGTACTGGAGATTGATATGATGAGAATAGACGCGGGGGCCATAGGTTTCACCAGTGGCTTCTCTCAAGAGCATAGATATTCTACGGTGGGTGAACAAATTACTGTTGAGCAATTGACAGAATTGAGCATAATTATGAGTATATCTAGGTATTATCATGTATATAGGCATCACGTCCGAGACAAGTAGATCGAAATGATTCTGCATCTACTACTATTACTCCACTCATCGACTGCTATCCAGCATGCATCGAGAGTATTAAGTTAAAAACAGAGTAATGCCTTAAGCAAGATGACATGATGTAGAGGGATAAATTCATGCAATATGATAAAAACCCTATCTTGTTATCCTCGATGGCAACAATACTATACGTGCCTTGCTGCCCCTTCTGTCATTGGGAAAGGACACATCAAGATTGAACCCAAAGCTAAACACTTCTCCCATTGCAAGAACTACCAATCTAGTTAGCCAAACAAAACGGATAATTCGAAGAGACTTGTAAAGATAACTCAATCATACATAAAAGAATTCAGAGAAGATTCAAATATTGTTCATAGATAAGCTGGATCATAAACCCACAATTCATTGGTCTTAACAAACACACCACAAAAAGAAGATTACATCAAATAGATCTCCATGAGAGAGGGGGAGAACATTGTATTGAGATCCAAAAAGAGAGAAGAAGCCATCTACCTACTAGCTATGGACCCGAAGGTCTGATGTAAAGTACTAACACATCATCAGAGGGGTTATGGTGTTGATGTAGAAGACCTCCATGGTGGATGCCCCCTCTGGCGGAGCTCCAGAACAGGCCCCAAGATGGGATCTCGTGGATACAGAAGGTTGCGGCGGTGGAATTAGGTTTTTGGCTCCTCTTCTGATCGTTTGGGGATACGTAGGCATATATAGGAGGAAGGAGTACGTCGGTGGAGCAACAGGGGGGCCACGAGGTAGGGAGGCGCTCCCCCCACCCTCGTGACCGCCTCTGTTACTTCCTGGAGTAGGGTCCAGGTCTCCTGGATCACGTTCGGTGAGAAAATCACATTCCCGAAGGTTTCATTCCGTTTGGACTTTTGATATTCCGTTTCTTCGAAACACTGAAATAGGCAAAAAACAACAATTCTGGGTTGGGCCTCCGGTTAATAGATTAGTCCCAAAAATAATATAGAAGTGGAAAATAAAGCCCAATATAGTCCAAAATAGTAGATAAAGTAGCAAGGAGCAATAAAAAATTATAGATACGTTGGAGACGTATCACCCACCGCAGTGTCATGGCCAGAGGCTTTTCGCAGGCGAAGACTACTTTTGTCAGGATAAGCTGTACTACTTGTCCCCATTCAAATTTGGCCGTTGTGGGATCCCTTCCCGCCAACATTTGGGAAGAGGACCAAGGCCACTATAAATAGTACTAACCACCACCATAGAGGCAAGACAAGTCGAACTAGCTCATACCACACCATCTCCCTTGAGCTCAAGAACACCTCACCTCCTGAGGCGAGTTCATCCACTGTACTAGTTCATCCTTGGCCCTCCGAGGCAATCCACCAAAATGCTAGAGTACGGTATTAAACCACAAGGTGGCCTGAACCATTATAAACTATCGTTTCTCTTTGTCTCTTTGAGATTGTCGCGCTAGGCTTAGGAGGATCGTGAGTAGGCAGGCTGGGTAGGTTGAGATCTCCGCATGCACCCGAGAGTTCGAGCCTCTCAAGGGTTTGTGGAACCCGTAATCCGACAACAAGGATCGCTTCTATGTTCGGCGGGGGATTAGCTGCTCGAAGAGCAGGTCTAGTAGTTAGCACACAGGGGTTTTACCCAGGTTCGGGCTGCAAAGATGCGTAATACCCTAGTCCTGCTTGTCTGGATATATGTGTTCTTGAGCTTTTGAATTAGCTATGGTGCGAGCATGTCCAAAAGTACGAATCCTCTCTCTATATGCCTTGGGCCTCCTTTTATACGTAAAGGGGTTGCCATAGTAGCACACAGGAGGTGGCAAGCTACAGTGTACGAGCTTATTGCTCAGCACCATAGGACAAACGCATTTAATGCGTTGCCTACGTGCCCTTTTACTTTATCGGGGATGGCAACAAAAGCCATCCCGTCCGTCGCTGCTTCTCCTTGCTTCAACACGCGTCCAGGTTGACACGTCATGCAGTGCCATGCTGGCTAACTAGCTGCTATGTTGGCGCGATGGTAGAGGCTCCACGAAGATCTGCATGTCTCCACGCAGGCAGCTGCTTTGTTGGCACACAGGTCGTCGTACTTGAGTGCTGGTGAGGTGGCAGACCCTTGTCAAGCGCGCGTCTGGCCGCGGCCCAGCGAGCGTCCCCGACAAGGCTTGCTGGGGGCCTTGCAGTTGTCCCCGACAAGGATCCTGGCGGGGGTCTTCATCTTCTCGTCCCATGTGGACCCGCAGGCTATCAATCTCTATGAAGATATGCATGCTACCACGCATGTGTTCACAAATCTTGGTCTTAACATTGTCGATGGTGTCAGAACTCTCAGCTTCAAGGGTGACGACTTGTTGGTGCTGTGTAGGTCGCCCTGGCGAGGCTATTGCCATGGGAGGTCCAGCTCGCCTTCTGCTCTTTGTTCTTCGAGTGTCTGTCCTGGTAGTCTTCGTATTTTATCTTCCTCTGCCTCACCAAGCCTTGTCGCAAGTGTGGCTGCGACTGCCCGTGCACAGGTAAGGGGTACAGAAGTACCCATACTTTTGTACACCGAAACCCTTTTCATCTCTTGCAGGAAAACAAATAGGAACTATGTAAAATGATACTAAGTCGTGAGCAGGAGATTGATGACTTAAGGGAGCAAAATTCTATCCGCAAGCGCAAGCTAAGGAAGAAGCCTACTACATCAACAACTCCATCATCACCACCTCCGAAGAAAGAGACATAAATACATGGGTATGGGCACTCCCTTCGCAACTGCCATGCTTGGGGGAGGTGTCCTGGTATCGTATCACCATCACACCTGTATATCGTTTTTCTTAGTTCGATCCTTTCGGTTATATCTTGAACTAGTAGAATAAAGTTTTCGTATGATCTAGCATTGAGTTTTGCTTTATGTTCCATCTATGTAATCCAGTCCTTGAGTTATATATAATAAAGAGTAGTTTTGAGTTGAGGGCTTTGCCTTCGTGCTATGATCTTGAGGAAATTAAAGAAAGAATAAAAATAAATAAAAGGATCATATTTTGATCATATGGAGAGTAATGACTTCACATGTAAAGAGTATGATGAATAATAGTTGTTGGGAGTTCACAAACGTAGTTTTGGTCATTGTTGCAATTAATAGGAAGTAATAAAGAAAGAGAGGCCTCACATATAAATATACTATCTTGGACATCTTTTGTGATTGTGAGCACTCATTAAAATATGACATGCTAAAAAGTTGATGTTGGACAAGGAGGACAACACAATGAGTTAAGTTTTCCTATATCTGAATAGAAGTTATATTGTCATGGATCATCGAAAATGCTGAGCGTGCATTTCCCTGTCATGCTAGCTAATTTCCTTGCACCGAGGAGAGATACTACTTCTGCTTCCAAACATCCCTAAACCCAGTTTTGCCATGAGAGTCCACCATGCCTACCTATGGATTGAGTAAGATCCTTCAAGTAAGTTGGCATCGATGTAAGCAATAAAAATTGATCTCTAAATATGTATGATCTATTAGTGTGAAGAAAATAATCTTTATGCGAACTCGTGATATCGAAGAAATAAAAGCGATGAACTGCATAATAAATGTCCCTATCACAAGCGGCAATATAAAGTGACATTATTTTGCAACAAGATTTTGTGCATCCAACCATAAAAGTGCATGACAACTTCGGCTTCCCTCTGTGAAGGGCCTATCCTTTACTTTTACCCTCTACCCTTATACAAGAGTCATGGTGATTTTCACCTTTCCTTTCTACACTCTATTCTTTGGCAAGCACTATGTGTTGTAAAGATCCGGATATATATCTCCACTCGGATGTTGGTTTTCTTAAAGTATTATTGTTGACATTACCCTTGAGGTAAAAGGTTGGGAGGTAAAACTATAAGCCCCTATCTTTCTTTATGTTTGATTGAAATTTTGTACCCATAAGTATCGCGTGAGTGTTAGCAATTGTGAAAGACTAAATGATAGTTGAGTATGTTGAATTGCTGAAAAGCTCTTATCCTGACTCTTTTCGATATTATGATAAATTGCAATTGCTTCAATGACTGAGATCATAGTTTGTTAGTTTTCAATGAGTTTCCGATCCATACTTTACCTTGTGAATGAATTGTTACTTGAGCATAAAAAATCATATGACAATATATGTTGCTGTTCTAAAGATGACCATGATGCCCTCATGTCCGTATTTTGTTTTATCGACACTTCTATCTCTAAACATGTGGACATATTCTTCGATATCGGCTTTCGCTTTAGGACAAGCGAGGTCTAAGCTTTGGGGAGTTGATATGTCCATTTTGCATCATGCTTTTATATCATTATTTATTGCATTATGGGTTGTTATTACATGTTATATAACAATACTTATGCTTTTTGTCTCTTATTTTATAAGGTTTACATGAAGAGGGAGAATGTCGGCAACTGTAATTCTCGACTAGAAAAGGAGCAAATATTAGAGACCTATTCTGCACAACTCCAAAAGTCCTGAAACTTCATGGAGATCAGTTTTGGAATATATAAAAAATATCTGGCGAAGAAAGCACTAGACGGGGGCCACCAGCCAACCACAAGGGTGGAGGGCTCGCCCTACCCCCTGGGCTTGCCCCTTGTCTTGTGGCCCCCTGGCAGGCCCCCAACACCCATCTTCTTGGTGTCTTTTTCCCTGGAAAAAATAGGAGAGAAGCTTTCGGGACGAAGAGACGTTGTCTCAAGGCAGAACCTGGGCAGGACCAATCTAGGGCGCCGGTGGAGCTGTTTTGCCGGGGAAACATCCCTTCGGGAGGGAGAAATCACCACCATCGTCATCACCATCGATCCTCTCATCGAGTGGGGGTCAATCTCCATCAACATTTTCACCAGCACCATCTCCTCTCAAACCCTATTTCATCTCTTGTATCTGATCTTTTTCTCAAAACCTCAGATTGGTACCTCTGGGTTGCTAGTAGTGTTGATTATTCCTTCTTGTTGATGCTAGTTGGTTTATTCAGTGGAAGATCATATGTTCAGATCCTTAATGATAATTAATACTCCTATTATTATGAGCATGAATATGCTTTGTGAGTAGTTACATTTGTTCCTAAGTACATGTGAGAAGTCTTGTTATAAGTAATCATGTGAATTTGGTATTAGTTCAATATTTTGATGAGTATGTTGTCTCTCCTCTAGTGGTGTTATGTGAACGTCGACTACATGACACTTCACCATGATTTGGGCGTAGGGGAAGGCATTGGGAAGTAATAAGTAGATGATGGGTTGCTAGAGTGACAGAAGCTTAAACCCTAGTTTATGCATTGCTTCGTACGGGGCTGATTTGGATCCATATGTTTCAAGCTATGGTTAGGTTTACTTTAATTCTTCTTGCGTAGTTGCGGATTCTTGCGAGAGGGTTTAATCATAAGTGGGAGGCTAGTCCAAGGAAGGACATCACCCGAGCACCGGTCCACCCACATATCAAATTATCAAAGTAACGAACGTGAATCATATCAGCATGATGAAAACTAGCTTAACAGTAATTCCCATGTGTCCTCGGGAGCGCTTTGCTTTATATAAGAGTTCGTCCAGGCTTGTTCTTTACTACAAAAAGGATTCGGCCACCTTGCTGCACCTTAATTACTTTTGTTACTTGTTACCCATTACGAATTATCTTGTCAGAAAACTATCTGTTACCAATAATTTTAGTGCTTGTAGAGAGTTCCTTGCTGAAAACCACTTGTCATTTCCTTCTGCTCCTTGTTAGGTTTGACACTCTTACTTATCGAAAGGACTATGATAGATCCCCTATACTTGTGGGTCATCATTGTGTTTATTGAGAAAGTCTCTGCTGTCCAAGAAGAGACTAATATTTTGCAGGAGTCTATGGAAGAAGGAATTGATGAAACTGTGAGCTCATTGGATGAAAAAGATGACGAGGAGCGTGAAGAACAAAAGGAGGAAGATCAGATTAGCTACTTGTGCCCACCTTCTAATGAGAGTAACTCTTCAACTCATTGTTTAATGTCCCTTCATTTTTACCAAAGGATGAATGCTATGATAATTCCTATGACCCCGTTGATTCTTTTGAAAACATCCCTTTTTCATGTACTTGACGCTTGCTATGCTTGTGACCAAGATGCCAATAGGAATTATGCTATTGGAGATGAAATTGCTATTGTTCCTTATGTTAAACATGAAATTGTTGCTATTGCACCCACACATGATAATCCTATTATCTTTTTGAATTCTCCAAACTACACTACACCGGAGAAGTTTGTTCTTATTAAGGACTATATTTATGGGTTGCATTTTACCATTGCACATGATGATTTTGATGAATATAATATGCCTGTGCTTGGTGCTCCTAGTTGCAATTATTATGAGAGAGGAACTACATCTCCACCTCTCTATGTTCCCAACACGATAAAATCGCAAGAAACTACTTATGCTATATATTGGCCTTTACATTATGTGCATGAATTATTCTTGTATGACATGTCGATGCATAGGAAGAGGGTTAGACTTTGTAATTGCATGATATATGTCTATTTCTGCTCACTACTAAATGCCAAATCAGTGCTAATTAAAATTGGCTTTGATATACCTTGTGATCCGGGTGGATTCATTACTTGAGCACTTTATGCCTAGCTTAATGGCTTCAAAGAAAGCTCTGCTAGGGAGACAACCTAGATTTTTTAGAGAGTCACTTTATTTCAGTTGAGTGCTTTTCAAACTTCACAAAAAGGAAAGTTAAAGTGAGAGAGATAGGCAATGTTGAAGTGGGGGAGCTCCTTGAACTTTGTTCATGCCCATGGAAACTTTGTGAATCTCAATTATAGAAACTTTTCAACAAAAACAATTATCCCCTTGTACAAATCCTTTGTATTTTAAAATTATTGTGCCAAGGTTTGCCTTTTGGATGATTAGATTGCCTGTTGGTATGTGCCATGCAGAAACAGAGATGTTGGCTGTAGCGTGTGGATTTTCATTTTTTACCGGAACGTCAAAATTTCTAAAACTTTTTTCACACTATTGCTATACAAATTGTTTATTTCGTTCTCATTTTTCAGAATTTTTGGAGTACCATAAGTATGGTAGGTGTTCAGATTGCTACAGACTGTCCTGTTTAAGATAGATTCTGTTTTTGATGCATTGTTTTGATGAAACTATCGATTGTATCGGTGGTATAACCCATGCAAAATTTGTATTACAGTAGCTACAATGCGAAAACAAAATATGAATTGGTTTGTAACAGTACTTAGAGTAGTAATTTGCTTTATTATAATAACAGATCTTACCGAGCTTTCTGTTGAGTTTTGTGTGGATGAAGTGATCGAAGATCGAGGAGGTCTCTATATGAGGAGAAGGAGGAGAGGCAAGAGCTCAAGCTTGGGGATGCCCAAGGCACCCCAAGTAAATATTCAAGGAGACTCAAGCGTCTAAGCTTGGGGATGCCCCGAAAGGCATCCCATCTTTCTTCAACAAGTATCAGTATGTTTTCCTCTTTGATTCGTTCATGTGATATGTGTAAATCTTGGAGCGTCTTTTCCGTTTAGTTTTCACTTTTCTTTTATGCACTATGCTGGTACGAGATAGTCCATGGCTTATTTATAGAATGCTCATTGCACTTCACTTATATCTTTTGAGTATGGATTTATAGAATGTTTCATGTGCTTCACTTATATCATTTGAAGTTTGGATTGCCTGTTTCTCTTCACATAGAAAACCATTGTGTGTAGAATGCTCTTTTGCTTCACTTATGTTTTTTAGCGCATGGTATTTTGTAGAATTAAACTCTCATGCTTCACTTATATCCATTTAGAGAGTCAATAGGAATTGGTCAATTGCATGGTTATTCACGAAATCCTACATAAAACTCATGGATCACTGAATATGATATGTTTGATTCCTTGCAATAGTTTTGCGATATAGAGATGGAATATGTGGGAGGTACTAGTAAATGGTTGTGGTTAGTAAGAATATTGGTGTTAAGGTTTGTGATTCGCAAAGCATGCACGTATAGTCTCTCGTTATGCTATGAAGTTGGAGCATGATTTATTATTGATTGTCTTCTTCTTGAGTGGTGGTCGTGGAAGAGCGATGGACTTTTCCTACTAATCTACCCCCCTAGGGCATGCATAGTAGTACTTTTCTTTGAGGGCTAATAAACTTTTGCTATAAGTATATGCGTTCTTTATGACTAATGTGAGTCCATGGATTATACGCGCTCTTACCTTTACGCAATTTGCTAGCCTCTTCAGTACCGTGCATTGCCCTTTCTCACCTCAAGAGTGGGTGCAAACTTCGCCGGTGCATCCAAACACCATGATATGATACGCTTTATCACACATAAGCCTTATTATATCTTCCTCAAAACATCAACCATACCTACCTATTATGGCATTTCCATAGCCATTCCAAGATATATTGCCATGCAACTTCCACCGCCTACATTTTGATGACTTGAGTATTCATTTTCATATTTCTTTGCACGTTCGTAAGATAGCTAGCATGATATTTCCATGGCTTGTCCGTTTTTTGATATCGTTGTTATGCTAGATCAGTGCACATCCTGGTACACTTCCATAGGCTTTCATAAAAGAGTCATATTTTGTTCTAGGTATCGAGTTGTAATTTTTATTTCTTTTGAGTTATAAGTAAATAGAAGTGTGATGATCATCATTATTCATTATTAGAGCATGTCCTAGTGAGGAAAGGATGATGGAGACTATGCCTCCGGCCCCAACAAGTCAGGATGAGACTCCGGACAATGAGAGGAAAAAAGAAAAAGAAAAAAGAAAAAGAAAAATGAAAAATGAAAAAAAGAAAAAAAGAAAAAAGAAAGGAAAAAAAGAAAAAAAGAAAAAAAGAAAAAAAGAAAAAAAGAAAAAAAGAAAAAAAAGAAAAAAATAGAAGGGGCATTGTTACTATCTTTTACCACACTTGTGCTTCAAAGTAGAACCACGTTTTTTAGCACCACATTTTTCATACAAAGAGTCTCCTATGTAGTCACTTTCAAATACTAGTGGGAATTTTTCATTATAGAACTTGGCTTGTATATTCCGATGGTGGGCTTCCTCAAAGGCCCGAGGTCTTCATGAGCAAGCAATTTGGATGCACACCCGCTTAGTTTTCGTATTGAGCTTTCATACACTTATAGCTCTTAGTGCATCCGTTGCATGGCAATCCCTACACCTGGCATTGATATCAATTGATGGGCATCTCCATAGCCTGTTGGTTAGCTGCGTCGATGTGAGACTTTCTTACTTTTTTGTCTTCTCTATATTTACCCCTATCATCATACTCTATTCCACCCGTAGTGTTATATCCATGGATCGCGCTCATGTATTGCGTGAGGGTTGAAAAAGATGAAGAGCATTAAAAAGAATGAACCAATTGCTCGGCTTGTCATCGGGGTTGTGCAATACTTTGTGTTAAGAAGACAGATCATTACAAGATTATATGATTTTGTAGGGATAGCTTTCTTTAGCGTTGATATTTTGAAAGACATGATTCTTTATTAGGAAGCCTGAGTATTGTTGTCATTATGTCAAATTATAGACTATTGATTTGAATCACTTATGTCTTAATATTCATGCCATGATTAGATATATGATCAACTTTATGCTATGTAGCATTCCACATCAAAAAATATCTTTTTTACCATTTTCCTACTCGAGGACGAGAAGGAATTAAGCTTGGGGATGCTGATATGTCTCTGTCGTATCTATAATTTTTGATTGCTTCATGCCAATATTATACAACTTCTACATACTTTTGGCAACTTTTTATAAGATTTATTGGACTAACTATTGATCCAGTGCCCAGTGCCAGTTCCTGTTTGCTGCATGTTTTGTTTCCCAGAAAATCCATATCACACGAAGTCCAAACACGATAAAAATTAAGGAGAATTAATTTGGAATATTTATGATTTTTGGGAGGTGGAATCGATGTAAACGGGGGCCACAGGCCCTAAGACACACCAGGGTGCGCCCAGGTGCCAGGCCCACCTAGGTGTCTTATGCCCTCCTCGAAGGTCGGTTGGGGCCCTTCTTTTGGGGCAAGAAAGATAATTTATGGAAACAAATCATGTAAAAAAAAGTAGCGCAATCGGAGTAAAGGATCTCCGGGAGTTCAAGAAACCGTGAAGGGCCAGATCTTGGGAACGCGAAACAGAAGAGGACAAAGATGGAGATCCAATCTCGGAGGGGCTCCCACCCCTCCGCCGCCATGGAGTCCATCGACCGTAGGGGGAACTCTCCTCCCATCTAGGGGGAGTTCAAGGAATAAGCAGAAGGAGGCACTACAAAAAAAGACACATCCTAACATTTTGGGCCGAACGAATTTTTTTTCTGTCATACTTATGACACTTCTATGACGATAATTGTGACAAAACCCGGTATCATCATAGATGTGATGGGCTCCTACATTTATGACCAAAAATCATGATAGAAAATGCGCTTTTTGACTTGGGCGGGCCGGAGACGCAGCTGCATGACCTTCTTTGGGACGTCCATGACGGAAAAAACCGTGGTCGAAGAGAGGGCGAGGAAAATTTCGGGGAGTTCCCGGTTACAGTGGGTGGTCGGGGGCCAAGAAATGTGCATTTCTCTCATACATGTACGCGCATGTGTGCGAGGCGTTGGGATCTAACTGAACCCGAGCCAGGCATCGCCTAACTGAACCCGAGCGATTGCACCGCGGGCTATGCGTTACTGAACCCAAGCGATCGATCAATGGTCGTTAACTGAACCAGGTCGAGCGAGTCCTTCGCTACTGCTGCTAATTGAACCCGATCGATGTTGTCTCTGGATGAACAGTTAGCGTTGCAGGGGGGGGGGGTTGGATGAACAGTGAGCGGTGGGGGTGGATGAACAGGACCCCGTGGTGTTGCCTCTGGATGAACAGGACCCCGATCGATCGAGCCTGTTGGGGCTGGATGAACTGGACCCCGTGGAGGGCTATATGAATAGGACGACCCCGTGGAGGGCTGGATGAATAGTAGATGGTGGAGGGGTGGATGAATAGTAGCCCATGGACGGGTGGTTGAACAGGAGCCTGTGGAGAGGGGTGGTTGAACAATAGCCGGTGGAGTAGCGCGTGGTGGATGCTGGATGAACACGAGCTCGTGGATGAACAGTCGCAGGTGGAGGCTGGAGGAGGTCGACGGTGGATGACCAGTAGCCCATGGAGGCTGGAGGAGGTCGGCGGTGGAGATGAACAGTATCCTGTGGAGTCCCGTTTTCCAGTACGCCACACCCCTCCCGATCAACAGGACCCTGTTTCGACCCTAGGAAGTCCAACACAAGTCCATTTCCTCCATTTTGCGGTACGTCAGACCCCTCCCGATGAACATGATCCCGTTTCGAACGTGGCTGGTCGAACACAAGGCTGTTTCCTCTATTCTGCGGTACGGCAGGCCTCGTTACCATCGGCTGTTCCGTCCAAGCCCTCCCGACGAACACAACGACGCATTCCGTTCCGACCGAGCCGATTGGCTCCCCATGAGCATGACGATGACGTTGTTTCTCCGTTCTGACCCAGCCATGTCCACGAGCCCTGGACGTACATTTTTTTGCCTAGACGCACTTCCTGGCATGCGAAGACGTAGCTGGTGAGTCCCAGCAGTCAGGGGGTGAATCTTTTTTTTGCCCGTAATATGGATGCATTTCCTTGCATGCTAAGATGTAGCTGGTAGGTCCCAATAGCCAGGGGGAAACGTTTTTTCGCGAAATATGGTGGCCCGACCGGTGGGTCCCCGCTGTCAGGTGGAGGAATAATTATTTTGCGCGTAATAAGGAGGCACTTCCTTGCGGCCTCCATGGACCCAGTTGTCAGCCTCTCCTTGTATAGTACTCTTCTGATGGAAGTCGTTCCTTGACCATGTTGACCACGCCGCACCGAGAGCACTAGGGCGGTGGACGGCAGCGAGAAGGGGACGAAGCAGAGCCTGGGAAGACGGGGCAGTGGAAGCCCGCGTGGAGAGCAGTACGAGGGTTCACTGGTTTGGCTGCGGTGTGAGGCTGCCGTCCCCGCAGGGCCTGGCCAGCGGTGGGAATAGTAGGGGGCGGTGAGTCCTCCGCGGAAGCACAACCGGCAATGGGAGGCGGGAGTATGCGGCACGACCGGCGCTGCTTTGGGCGGCTGGAGCAAGAAGACCAGAGGTTGAAGAAGCACTACGGCCGTTGGATGGACATCGCACGGTAACTAGAGATAGAATCGTTCATATTGACTAAGTTGACAAAGCCCTCCGTCCCCATCAACTTAGTAGGCCCACAAGTCAGCCTCCCACCAAGGAGGGTCCCAGCTAGCAGGGGAAGTATTCATTTTGTTTTGCGCGTAATAGGGAGGCACTTCCGGTGGGTCCGAGCTGACAGAGGGGGGAACGTTTTTTCGCGAAATACGGTGGACCGACCAGTGGGTCCCCGCTGTCAGGTGAAGGAATAATTATTTTGTGCGTCATAAGGAGGCACTTTCTTGCGGCTGCCGAGGACCCAGCTGTTAGCCTCTCCACGTATAGTACTCTTCCGATGGAAGTCGTTCCTTGACCACGTTGACCACGCTGCGCCGAGAGCACCAGGGTGGTCTACGATGGCGAGGCCTAGGAAGGGGAAGACGCGGAGCCGGGGAAGACGCGGAAGTGGAAGCCCGCGCAGAGAGGAGTACGCGGGTTCACTGGTTTAGCTGTGGTGTGAGGCTGCCATCGCTGCAGGGCCTGTCCAGCGGTGGGAATAGTAGGGGGCGGTGAGGCCTCCGCGGCATCACAGCCGGCCATGGGAGGCAGGAACATGCGGCACGACCGGCGCTGCTTTGGGCGGCTAGAGCAAGAAGACCAGAGGTTGAAGAAGCACTACGGCCGTTGGATGGACATCGTACGGTCACATGAGCTAGAATCGTTCATATTGACTAAGTTGACAAAGCCCTCCGTCCCCGTCAACTTAGTAGGCCCACAAGTCAGCCTCCCACCAAGGAGGGTCCAAGCTAGTAGGGGGAGTATTCATTTTTTGTGCATAATAAGGAGGCACTTCCGGTGGGTCCGAGCTGACAGAGGGGGGAACTTTTTTTTGCAAAATACGATGGCCTGTCCGGTGGGTCCTAGCAGTCAGGGGGGAAACGTTTTTTCGCGAAGTATGGTGGCCTGTCCGGTGGGTCCCTGCTGTCAGGTGGAGGAATAATTATTTTGCGCGTAATAAGGAGTCACTTCCTTGCGGCTGCCGTGGACATAGCTCTCAGCCTATCCACGTGCAGTACTCGTCCGATGGAAGTCAAACGTTGACCACATTGACCACGCCGCTCCAAGAGCACCACGGCGGTGGATGACGGCGAGGCCTAGAAAGGGGACGACGCGGAGCCGAGGAAGATGCGGTAGTGGATGCCCACGCGGAGAGGAATACGCATCAACTTCTTTTTTTAGGGGACGCGTCAACTTAGTAGGCCCACAAGAGTGTGGCAGAGAACTTATAGCCCATTTCCGATTTGTAAGAATGTACAATCCATTTTTGAATTCTAATAGAATTTACTACAGCCCATTTACAGTTTGTTAAAAGTACAGCCCATTTTCTAGCTAGGACGACGATTAATAATTTCAACCAACCGTTCGAGACAGAATTTAATAAAATCTCCCACATTTTTATGGGATCCGAAATATTTGTATCCCGAAATTTCTTGTCAGATTAAATACAAATTTGTATTACATAAAAATCCAACCAAACATTGTGCGCGCAACAATTAGAAATTAAGATTTTCAAAATCCATAAATAATATTTTAGAAACTAATTTAGTGTTTAGTGCATTTTTCTATAGTTACTGCCCAGTTTTTAGAATTACATCCCATTTATTATTTTTTAAAGCCCATTTTCCTGTTAAACCTAATGCATCCCTCCTATGAAAGATTTGCAGCCCAGCGGGGCGGAGAATAACAAGTTGGCCTGGGCTAGCCATTTTCATATAAAAAAATTAATATCTGGGCTGGATATCTGGCCTGGGCTAGACGGGCCACAGCCCGCCCTGTTAATACCATGCTCTCCTCTGAACAACAACGAAAAAAATCGCCAAGAAAAACTCTGCAGTGCTCACGCCTCAAAAACACAAATGCTGCTCGAGCTGCTTGGTCCCAGCTATCGGCCGCACCGTGTGCAATTCTCTCGTTTATATTGACTACACAGGTTGACAATGGTGTGGGATCGTGATGTCAGGAAACCAGGAGGAAGCAAAAAAAAAGTTGTACATAATAAGGAGGCACTTGCGTACGTACGGCTATGGCCCTAGTGGGTCCCTACTGTCATCCATTCAAAATAAAGTCATCTCCTCAATCCTCATGTTCGTTGACCATGTTAACAATGCTCGGCACTACGGCGAGCGCAAAAACTCGAAGGATGACGGAGAGGGCCTCGCAGGCCCTACCGATGGTCTGATACAACGCCCGCTGCTCATTAAGGAAGCCAGGATCATCGGATACCTATGAGCACCTTCGGGAGACTGAGACGGCATGAAACGGTAAGGCCACGCTTGGGAGCTCTGGTTTATTTCACACCTGTATTAAGATACAAGTGTAATTTACTCGTCATCGGAAAAAACGCGTAAAATACAGGCGTAATGAAACCGAGGGCCCGAGGTCTATAATTAAAACCGGCGGGTTACGCGTGTAATTTGAGAGACCAATGTAGATTTTACTAGTCAAAATTGACCAGCCAAGCGCTTCGCCTGAGACCATCTACTTTTATTTACAAGCATCAATTTTACAAGCGGTTTTGGTTGAAAAACGACGATCCAATCACGGCCTAAGATGATGAGTTGGTCAGAAGATCATATGGTTTCACGTCTAACCTACCCGACTTATCATATAGGCTATGAATGAAACATAAGACTCTTAAGCACGGAAACAATAGAAGAGGATGATTACTTAACAAGCAAATCACTGGCATTAGATCGACATGCAAGACAATACGAAGCATTATTCCTTGGAGGCACGGTGAACAGCTTGTGATGCCGCATGCCACAACATTCCAAGCTCAACTTTGCAATCAAACACGAGGCCTAGCATTACATAGACAATATTCAGAACAAACTCTTAACACAGGAATATATCAGCAGAGTAACTATTTACTTCTAAACTGAACACATGAATAGGAAAAAATGATCGATGCTGCTCACAGCAAAGGGCGTCCCACTCAAAAATATCAAATGCATGTCTTCTGGCTAACATCAATGAGCAAATTTTGACAAGGTTTTCCAATGCCAATATATTTAACTAATGTCTTCTTGCTATCATCAATGATTAAACTTTGACAAGCTTTTCCCATTCAAAATATGTAATGCTATGATCATGGAGTCCTGTCATGGCTTCTTGTACTTGTTTGGGCTCTTTTTGCCCAGTGCACCCCGCGTGTTGTAGATTTGCCTATGCTCTATGCAGACTAGTCCTGTCACCAGCGTCTAATAATACTCTGTAAAGCTTCTCGGTCATTCCTTCTGTAATGTAGCGCAAATAGTGACTGTTTCTTTCTGCAAAGTGGAATGACCAACTGGACCCGGTAATGCAGCAGTTTAGCTTGGACACATTGGCTCCTTTTGTGCAGTTCAACTAAAATCAAACTCGGAATAAAACTGAGCTTTAATTTTGATATCCCTATAAGCAACAATATGTATAAGGGAAACAATTACTAAGAAATAACGGTTGATAACTTGTACTCCTAGAAGAAAAGCATCTATTGATCTACCATATCTTAATGGGAAACAAAGCAGGAGAGACGCAATTCTCCATCAGTGTGATTCATTCATATTGACTGAGACATTATCTTAACAATGCCTTGTTTGAACATGTATAAAGAACGACAAAGCAGAAAAGGACCATTCCTAAAACAATGTGACTGATTCATTTTAACAGAGACATTATCTTAACAATACATTGGTTAAACATGCAAAAAGAACTACAAAGCAGGATAGTACCATTCCTAAAACAATGCGACTGATTCGTTTTAATAAAGGCAAAAAAGGAATCAATACTGGCCAATTAAGGAGGATGAAACATGCGGCCACAAAAATGGTAATCCTGCCAATCCCTAACAGGTGTTGCAGTTTTGAACTAAGATTCAGTAGTTAATTAATTCTGAGAGTGGCATTGCTTAATTTTACCAGTGGCATTAGATTAACAAAAAGCATAAACAGTTCCAGGGGAGAGTGGGCCAAACAACAGCATGTGCTTCCATCTACTTATAAAGGGGGTGATGCAGAGTTTTGTCGTATAACAAAGAAACAAGCATAATGTCTGGGTTGGAACAATTTTTGCACACTTAATGATAAAAGACATCAGTTCAATAGCTTCAATTCAACACTTATCCAAAACAGTACCAATACAAGTAGCACAACATCTCAAAGCACACTACACCATCATGTGTAGTCGGTACTGACCTTTCTTGACCAAGATTTGAAACAACTTGGGAGGAGGATTTGAATGAAATCGCAACACGTATAAGAAAACCCGATCTCCTTTTGTGCAGTTCCAGTTGAACTACAGAAAACACTCTTAAAACATAAGTGTTTCGCGTAGCGAAGCAAAATGTCGCAATAGCAACAAGTTGAATAGATATCCCTGTTTAAACAGAGGCAAAAAAGGAATCAATTACTGGCTAATAAAGGAGGATGAAACATGCGGCCACAAAAATGGTAATCCCGCCAATCCCTAACAAGTGTTGCAGTTTTGAAATAAGGTTCAGTAGTTAATTCTAAGAGTGGCCTTGCTTAATTTTACCAGCGGCATTAGATTAACGAAAAGCATAAACAGTTCTAGGGGAGAGTTGGCGCAACAACAATATGTGCTTCCATCTATTTATAAAGGGGGCGATGCACAGTTTGTTGTAACAAAGCAACAAGCATCATGTCAGGGTTGGTCCCAATTTTGTTCACTACTTAATGGGAAAAGACATCAATACAATAGCTTCAATTCAACATTTATTTAAAATAGTACTAATACAAGTAGCACAACATCTCAAAGCACACTGCACAATCATGTGGATGAAGGCCTGTATTGACCTTTCATGAGACCACCATCATAAAATACGAATCTACCAACATGAATAGGAAATCCAATCTCGTTTTGTGCAGTTGCACTGAAATCAAGCAAAGTGTTTTGCGTAGCGAAGCAAAATGTCGCAATAGTAACAAGTTGAATAGATTTCCCTGTTTAAATAGAGGCAAAAAAAGGAATCAATTACTGGCTAATAAAGGAGGATGAAACATGTGGCCACAAAAATGGTGATCCTGCCAATCCCTAACAAGTGTTGCAGTTTTGAAATAAGACTCAGTAGTTAATTCTGAGAGTGGCATTGCTCAATTTTACCAGTGGCATTAGATTAACAAAAAGCATAAACAGTTCCTGGGGAGAGTGGGCGCAACAACACCATGTGCTTCTATCTACTTATAAAGGGGGTGATGCAGAGTTTGTTGTAACAAAGCAACAAGCATCATGTCTGGGTTCGTACCATTTTTGTTCACTACTTAATGGAAAAGAGAGCAATACAATAGCTTCAATTCAACATTTATTTAAAATAGTACCAATACAATTAGCACAACATCTCAAAACACACTGCATGATCATGTGGATGAAGGCAAGTACCAACCTGTCATGACGCACACAAGATCACCTATGAATCTGCCAACACGAATAGGAAATCCAATCTCGTTTTGTGCAGTTGCACTGAAATCAAGCAAAGTGTTTCATGTAGCAAAGCAAAATGTTGCAATAGCAACAAGTTGAATAGATACCCCTGTTTTAACAGAGGCAAAAAAGGAAACAATTACTTGTCGATAAAGGAGGATGAAACAAACGGTGACAGAAAGAAGCATCTAACTTATCTTGATGGAAAACAAAGTAGGATAGTAGATGTAGGATCGAAAGTATGTCTAGAGGGGGGTGATTAGACTACTTGACCAAATAAAAATCTAGCCTTTTCCCAATTTTAGTTATTGGCAGATTTTAGCAACCTAGCACAAGTCAAGCAATCAACCTGCACATGCAATTCTAAGAGTATAACAGCGGAATGTAAAACAATTGCATATGAAGGTAAAGGGACGGGTTTGAGGAGGCAAACACAATGTTGACACGGAGATTTTTTATCCGTGGTTCCGATAGGTGGTGCTATCATACATCCATGTTGATGGAGACTTCAACCCACGAAGGGTAACGGTTGCGCGAGTCCACAGAGGGCTCCACCCTCGAAGGGTCCACGAAGAAGCAACCTTGTCTATCCCACCATGGCCGTCGCCCATGAAGGACTTGCCTCACTCGGGTAGATCTTCACAAAGTAGGCGATCTCCTTGGTTCAACTCCACAATCTTGACGGAGGCTCCCAAGTGACACCTAGCCAATCTAGGAGACACCACTCTCCAAGAAGTAACAAATGGTGTGTTGATGATGAACTCCTTGCTCTTGTGCTTCAAATGATAGTCTCCCCAACACTCAACTCTCTCTCACAGGATTTGAATTTTGTGGAAAGAAGATTTGAGTGGAAAGCAACATGGGGAAGGCTAGAGATCAAGATTTATGTGGTAGGAATGGTATATCTTGACCTCAACACAAGTGTAGGTGGTTCTCTCTCAGAAAATGTATGTTGGAAGTGTAGGCATGTTCTCATGGCTCTCTCCATGAATGAAGAGTGGATGGAGGGGTATATGTAGCCTCCACACAAAATCTAACTGTTACACACAACTTACCAAACTCGGTGGGACCGAATCGTGAACCTCAGTCAGACCGATTTAGTTCATAATGTGACCGTGAGGCATTTTGGTGGGAACGATATGTCAACTCGGTAGGACCGATATCGTTATGGTTAGGGCAAACGTAATCTCGGTGAGACCGACTACACAAACTTGGTGAGACCGATTTTGGTAATAGACAAACAGAGAGTTGGTCAGGTAAATTCGGTGGGACCGATTCGCTCATCTCGGTTGGACCGAAACGCTACGAAAGGGAAACAGAGAGTTTGGGTTGCAATCACGATGGGACCGATCGCTCATCTCAGTTTGACCGAAACGTTACGAAGGGAAATAGAGATATTACAATCCCATCTCGGTGAGATCGAGATCCCTATCGGTGAGACCGAAAAGACTAGGGTTTCTGGCAGTGGCTATGTCAACTGAACTCGGTGGCGCCGGATAGAAAGTTTCGGTGCGGCCGAGTTTGACTTTTGATTTGGGACATATCTGGATGTGAGAAAGTAGTTGAGGGTTTTTGGAGCATATCACTAAGCACTTTGAGCAAGAAACTCATTACACAACACGTCACCTCCTCTTGATAGTATTGGCTTTTCCTATGGACTCAATGTGATCTTGGATCACTAAAATGAAAAATGTAGAGTATTGTGCTTTGAGCTTGAGCCAATCCTTTTGTCCTTAGCATTTTGAGGGGTCCACATTTCTCATCCATGCCATGCCAAACATAGAGCTTTCCTGAAATATTTATCTTGAAATAGCATTAGCTCAATGAGCTATATGTTGTTAGGAATTACCAAAACCACCCAGGGATAGTTGCACTTTCAATCTCCCCCT
The DNA here is from genome assembly GCF_018294505.1 of Triticum aestivum. Taxonomy (NCBI): domain Eukaryota; kingdom Viridiplantae; phylum Streptophyta; class Magnoliopsida; order Poales; family Poaceae; genus Triticum; species Triticum aestivum. The sequence continues at coordinate 213,218,473 of NC_057804.1, read as the reverse complement.
ATTTGGTAATTGATGACAACATATAGATCAAAGCTTCGACAAATGATAATAAGATTGAAAAACATCGTCGCTTTTAGGAGTATGTGATAAGCAAGAGCTCCCCCTAAATTTGTGCATTATTTAAAATTTTGCTTTGGACTGCAAATGCACAATGTGTTAGGATCATGGGTTACTTTTTCATGTCACATACATCTTGGGGGAGCTCTCAAAATGATAATAATTGAACACATGCACTCATCACCAAGCAAAAGTGAATGATCATATAAGGATATAAGAGATAATACCATCCAACAAGCATTAAGGGTAGCATATGATCAAGCTCATGATCAAACAGGTAAACAAGTAGCTCACAAGCACACAATCAAGAAGTTCAACCAAAAACAAGAGAGATAAAAAAGCAACACTCTCTCTTGAAGCCTATGATTTATACATTTTCTCACCCTTTGGCAACAAGTTACCCAAAAGTTCAAAAATTGCATAGTGCTAAACGTCTCTCAGGCTTGGTCTTCATGAGGTGGCATAGAGATGACTCCAAGGATGAAAGCGTCTGTTGATGTAGCTGGAGCTGGTGGAGTGGCTGTTGGAGATGGTGGCACTGAAGTTGTGGTAGCTGGTGCAGATGTTGTAGCTCTAGTATCTATGACTCGCACTGCAGCAGATCTATGTCCTCTGGGCACTCTATCAATAGCATCTGTAGTAAACTTGCCCTTCTTCTCCTCCACTTCCTCCTGAAGTTGCTCAACTGCAGTTTGGATCTCAGTTACCTTGACATCAAGAGCATAGAATTTCTGCTCAATGATCCTCTCCAAGCTATCCTGGTTTTGAGTCAGGGTGGCCAAGCCCTTCTCAATCCTCAAGGTGGAGGAAATCAGATATCCAAGCTGATCTTGCTTGCTCTTCAGGAACACTTGAGATGCCTCTTCAGCAGTTGCCATCTTTGCAACTTTCTCTGCCCTTGCCTCCACTCTCTTCTCATGTGCTTGAGCTGATGATGGTTCATTCTCATTCATAACAACAGTGTTGTCTTCAAATTCAGGGTAGATGGGCAGGTGCTCCTTATCCAATAGACATTTGCATGTGCCCATCTTGGAGTTGATGAAATCCTGAATTTGTGGGGCATACCCACAATATCTCTTCTCATCAGCTGATGTCCTTTTGATTGTCTCCACAATCAGAGTCATGACTTTAAACTTTTGAGGCACATCAAAAAAATGTAGCAAATTTGTAGCATGTCCTCTGATCATCTTGTGATCACCTGACTTGGGTAGCAATGTGTGCCTTAGGAGCCAGTTGACGGTAGGCAAACCAGACAATAGGAAATGGACAGATCCAAACTTATGAGTCTCCAAAGCATCATCTGGGATCTCTTTGTACATGTGTTCCATAGTGTTACGGTCTTTCTTCTTTTCAGCATAAACATCCAAGTCATCTTTATTTTCTTCTGGAGCATTGATCAACTGAGCCCATTCTTCCACAGAGGATTGGTACCTAGTACCTTCTGACATCCAGATGATCTTCAAATGTGGGTAGAAGTAGGCAGTGGAGTAAAACTGCATGATCAACTCATCATTCCACTTGGTGAGCTTCTGGGCAACAAATGTATCAATTCCACATGCTTTGAAGCTTTCATATACACCGGGATAGTGATCTTCATTCTCCTTGATGTACTTCCAGTTAACTCATCTCGTGTCACAGACAATAGGCTTCTTGTCAAACAAAATTGTCTTATATAAGTCTTGTTATTCCTCATGTCACAGACAATAGGCTTCTCATGACAGCATATGGATCAGATGTCTCCATAATCTCAGTCCTGAATCCTTCCTAATTTTGATGTTCTCTGCAACAGGATGTGCATCATTGTGGTAAGGGGTCTTGGGCTTCAGTTTTCTCAAAACAAGTGAATCATCTTCTTCTGCAGCTTCAGGCACTGGCCTTGTTCTTCTCCTCAGCAGGTATACTTCTGGTGTTCCTCTTGGGTTTAGGCTTTTGAGCTAGAGCAGCAGCCTTGGGAGCAGCTTTGGGCTTAGATGGAGCCCCTGATCTGATTGCATCTCCCATGAGCTTCTGAGCCTTAGGAGCTGGAGCAACATCCTCTTCCTCTTCATCTTCTTCTTCAGAATCTCTCCTCATGGAGAGCTTGCCAAGAACTTTGGCAGTAGTTGTTCTTGCCATCTTCTTTTTCTTGTTTTCACCAGCAGCTTCTTCTTCAGATTCAATGGTGAGCTTCATAGTTTCACCTGTGGCAACCTTCCTGGGTTTGGATGTAGGCACTCTCCTGGCAGGTGCCTTCTTGTTCATGCCTGGCTTTGTCGTAGCAGCAATGTCGTACTCCTTCTTCATCCCTTTCTTCCTTGAAGTGGCCTCATCCTCAACAGCCACATAATCCTCATCTTCAGAATCTGAGGTTTTCTTCTTCCTTGTCCTGGTAGTTGCCTTTGGCAAGTTGCTGGGTGTCCTCCTGCTGCCCTCATCAGAGCTGCTTGAGGGACTAGTGCCCTCACTCAATTGAGCTTGCTATTCAGACTTGTTCTGGCTATCACTTTGATTAGACATTTCTGCAAACTCACTGACAGCAAACCCTGTGAATAGATATAGATGAGGTAGAGTGGATGAGCATCACAAAGTATAGAGGTTTTGCAAAACAAATGAGTCAAAAACTTAGTTTAGTTCTCCACAGAAAGCATTTCGGAGCTACCTATTTGCAAACTCGGCGATACCGAAGCAGCTTTTGGAACCTAAACTAGTGAACTCGGTCAGACCGAGTCACCATTCGGTGGCATCGAGACTGCTAGGGTTTCACAGAGAATCAAACTCAATCACACCAATTTGCAATTCTCGGTGAGACCGAAAATCGCATGTGCAATGGCCTAAGCCAAATCGGTGAGACCGATTTCAACAACGTCGGTGCGAGATGAGTTCGGCGGAAACCTAACCCTAAATTTTCAACTCGAATCTAATCTACAGGATGTTTTCGCTGGGCACGATGATTTCATACGTGGGAAGAATCATCGCAAAGCAATGTGCTACGAATCAGAGTTAATGAATAGCACAGAGTTTCAAGTTCATACCCTAACTCGGCGGTGAACTTGCTACAGAGGCAACGACGGGGCAGATTGCCGTTGACGGCGGCGGAGACCAGCGGCAGGAGGTCGCTGGTGGAGAGAAGACGATCCGGAGAGCAGAAGAGGCAGAGAAGGTTACGCGCGGGTGAAGAGTTTTGGAAAAAATTCCAAAATTTTACCCGTCGGTATATATAACCTGACCCTGTCAGTGTGACCAAGTGGAACAACTCGTTGGCACCGAGATGCTAAACTGCAAGCAGTTACTACATCTCGGTTTGACCGAAAGGTTCTAATCGGTTGCACCGAGATTGAAAACCTAGATCAAATTAATGATCTCGGTATGACCGAAAAGGGTGAATCGGTCAGACCAAAATGCACAAAGAGGTTTTGGAAGTTTAAGTCTATGAGGAATCGGGGACTCTGAGTGCTACTAACACAGAGTGGTTCGAGTCTGACTTGATCAAACTTTGTGATGTAGCATGAATAGAGTTTGAGACGAGAAAAGCATAGATAGCTAGAGAAGGTTCTTAGGCATTCTTGTCTATCCACTTGGCAAAAGGAAAGAAACCAAACAATCAAAACAACAAGTGGATGTCCTCGAATGAGTAAAATATGCAACCAACATGCTCACACAATAAAATGGCAAACGAAATATGTGGCAAAGCATGCACAAACACTCTATCATCTATCAAGCAATTGGTGATGACTAGGTCATCTATATATGAGTATATTGACTTACGAGTCAAATGAAAACATTTGATCATAGGTCATACTCATCGTTTAAGCACAAGTGGGGTTACCACTTTTACATAAAGCATTGTTGTGTGCACACCATTAGAGTTGCCTTAGCTCAATTCTTAGAGTAAAACTCCCTCTAGATGTGAGATCTCCCCTAAGAGGGATGAACTAACCTTGGGCTTTGTCGATCATGACTTCATGTAGGTTTTGAAGATGTGGATGCTCAATGTTGATGTAGATCATTCGGAGCAATCCATTGGAGTGAGTTGCACTCTCAATACCTACACGGGTTAGTCCCACAAGGAACAAACAAGGCTATCCATAGACATAGAGTGGTGCACACACAACATGATGTCCATGAAAGCATTAGGTTACCTTGTCCCTTGTCTTACCAACAAGAGGGTTTGTGACTCCTTGAACTAGTGCAAGATGTGGAAGTTGATTGCACTTGTCCTTGCCAAAATGATATGAGTGAAGTATGTTGGCGGAGTCACCCTCAAGACTCTCTAGTTCTTCTTCTTTGGGATCCACATCATCTTAATGGGAATCCTTGGAGTTTTAGTCTGATACGTCTCCATCGTATCTACTTTTCCAAACACTTTTGCCCTTGTTTTGGACTCTAACTTGTATGATTTGAATGGAACTAACCCGGACTGACGCTGTTTTCAGCAGAATTGCCATGATGTTGTTTTTTCTGTAGAAAACAAAAGTTCTCGGAATGACCTAAAACTCCACGGAATATCTTAGAATAAATAATAAAAAATCCTCGCCAAAGATGAAGACCAGGGGGCCCACACCCTTTCCATGAGGGTGGGGGCGCCCCCCCCCCTCCTGGGCGCGCCCCCCTACCTGGTGGGCCCCCTGGTGGCCCTCCGACGCCAACTCCAACTCCATATATTGGCTTTCGGGGAGAAAAAAATCATAGAGAAGAAATCATCATGTTTTACGATACGGAGCCGCCGCCAAGCCCTAATCTCTCTCGGGAGGGATATCTGGAGTCCGTTCGGGGATCTGGAGAGGGAGATTCGTCACCGTCGTCATCATCAACCATCCTCCATCACCAATTTCATGATGCTCACCGCCGTGCGTGAGTAATTGCATCGCAGGCTTGCTGGACGGTGATGGGTTGGATGAGATTTATCATGTAATCGAGTTAGTTTTGTTAGGGTTTGATCCCTAGTATCCACTATGTTCTGAGATTGATGTTGCTATGACTTTGGTATGCTTAATGCTTGTCACTAGGGCCCGAGTGCCATGATTTCAGATCTGAACCTATTATGTTTCCATGAATATATGTGTGTTCTTGATCCTATCTTGCAAGTCTATAGTCACCTACTATGTGTTATGATCCGGCAACCCCGAAGTGACAATAATCGGGACCACTCCCGGTGATGACCATAGTTTGAGGAGTTCGTGTATTCACTATGTGCTAATGCTTTGTTCCGGTTCTCTATTAAAAGGAGGCCTCAATATCCCTTAGTTTCCAATAGGACCCCGCTGCCACGGGAGGGTAGGACAAAAGATGCCATGCAAGTTCTTTGCCATAAGCACGTATGACTATATATGGAATACATGCCTACATTACATTGATGAATTGGAGCTAGTTCCGTGTCACCCTATGTTATGACTATTACATGATGAACCGCATCCGGCATAATTATCCATTACTAATCCGGTGCCTACGAGTTTTCCATATACTGGTTCTCGCTTATTTACTTTTCTGTTGCTACTGTTACAATCACTACAAAATACCAAAAACATTACTTTTGCTGTCTTTACTTTTGTTACCGTTACCACCACTATCATATTACTTTGCTACTAAACACTTTGCTGCAGATACTAAGTTCGCAGGTGTGGTTGAATTGACAACTCAACTGCTAATACTGGAGAATATTCTTTGGCTCCCCTTGTGTCGAATCAAGAAATTTGTCTTGAATACTCTACCCTCGAAAACTGTTGCGATCCCTTATACTTGTGGGTTATCAAGACATTTTTCTGGCGCCGTTGCCAGGGAGCATAGCTCTATTCTTTGAGTCACTTGGGATTTATATCTGCTGGACACTATGAAGAACTTGAAAGACGATTGAACTACTATTTTGCCCTCAACTACGAGGGGAGGTAAGGAACTGCCATCTAGCTCTGCACTTGATTCACCTTCTGTTATAAGTAAGCTTGCGACACCTAAACCTGCTACTGCTATGAATTCTGATATGTCGCATGTTATTGATGATGCCACTTCTGTTATGCATGATACTTATGATGAATCTACTTCTATGCTTGATACAACTGTGCCCCTTGGTTAATTTCTAGATGAACAAATTGCTAGGTCTAGAGAAAGAGAAATTATTGAATCTGAATATGATGATGATAGTGATGATGAAAATATGCCTGCTATTCCTGAGGGTTATCTTTTTGATGCGGAATCTTCTGCAGCTATTTTTGCCTGCCATGATAGATACGAACTTAAGAGGTTGCTAGTTAAATTGAGTAAAGAATCTCTTAGAGATAGAATGAGACCCGACCCTACTTTTGCTACTTCACCTATCTGTATTCCTGATAAGGATTATTATGAATTTTCTGTTGATCCAGATATAATTACTTTGGTTGAATCTGATCCTTTCTATGGCTATGAATCTGAAACTGTTGTGGCACATCTTACTAAGTTAAATGATATAGCCGCCTTGTTTACTAATGATGAGAGATCACGCTACCTTTATTTACTCAAAATATTTCTGTTCTCATTAAAGGGTGATGCTAAGATATGATTTAATTCTCTTAATCCTGGTTGTGTGCATAGTCCCCAGGATATGATTTATTACTTCTCTGCTAAATATTTCCCTGCTCATAAGAAACAAGCTGCTTTGAGGGAAATATACAACTTCGTGCAAATTGAAGAAAAGAGTCTCCCACAAGCTTGGGGGAGGCTTCTCAAGTTACTTAATGCTTTGCTTGATCATCCTCTTAAGAAACCTGAAATACTTGATATCTTTTATAATGGACTAATTGATGCTTCCAGAGATTACCTGGATAGTTGTGCTGGTTCTCTTTTCAGGGAAAGAACACCGGATGAAGCTGAATTTCTATTGAATAATATGTTGACAAATGAAAACAATTGGGCATCTCCCGAGCCACCTCCTTAGCCAGCTCCAGAGCCAATTACCGAGCCTATTCCTAAACCAGCTCCGAAGAAGAGAGGTGTTCTATTTCTCAGTCCCGAAGATATGCAAGAGGCAAAGAAATCTATGAAAGAAAAAGGTATTAAAGCTGAAGATGTTAAGAATTTACCTCCTATTGAAGAAATACATGGTCTTAATTTACCGCCTGCTGAAGAAGTATATGAACTCAATTCCTTATTCACTGAAGAACCTCCTGATCCCGATATCCCGACACATGTAGTAAAGGTAAATTCTCTCTATAGATATGATAAAGTTGAAGTCTCTCCTACTAATATTGCTAGTCAGTGCTTGGATGAGTTTGATGACTTTATGTTTAAGCAAGATGACTTTAATGCTTATTTTGGTAGACAATTAAAATAGAATACCTTTATGATTAAAAGCTTGGGTGATTTTATGGCTAATATTAGAGGTGAACTTAAACTTGTTAGCAAACATGCTTCCATGGTTACCACTCAAGTAGAACAAGTACTTAAAGCTCAGAAAGAAGTGCTTGATGAAATGAATAGTAAGAAAAGTGATTATGATGTTAGAGTGGCTACTAGAACTGCTAGAATGACTCTAGAACCTTTGTATCCTGAAGGACACCCTAAGAGAATCGAGCAAGATTCTCAGAGAAATAATATTGATGTACCTAGTTCTTCTAAAAGGAAGAAAAAGGAAAATGATAGGACTTTGCAAACTTCTAGTGAACCTATTGCTGAACCACCTGAGAATCCAAATGATATCTCTATGTCTGATGCTGAAACACAATCTGGTAATGAACATGAACCTAGTGAAAATATTAATGATAATGTTCATGAGGATGCTCAACCTAGTAATGATAATGATGTAGAAGTTGAACCTGCTATTGATCTTGATAACCCACAATCAAGGAATCAACGTTATGATAAAAGAGACTTCGTCGCTAGGAAACATGGTAAAGAAAGGGAACCATGGGTTCAGAAACCCATGCCTTTTCCTCCGAAACCACCCAATAAAAAGGATGATGAGGATTTTGAGCGCTTTGCTGAAATGATTAGACCCATCTTTTTGCGTATGCGATTAACCAATTTGCTCAAAACAAATCATTATGCTAAGTATATGAAGGATATCATTACTAATAAAAGAAAGATACCAGAAGCTGAAATTTCCACCATGCTTGCCAATTATACTTTTAAGGGTGGAATACCAAATAAACTTGGAGATCCAGGAGTACCTACTATACCATGCTCCATTAAGAGAAATTATGTTAAAACTGCTTTATGTGATATTGGAGCCGGTGTCAGTGTTATGCCCCTCTCTTTATATCGTAGACTTGATTTGAATAAGTTGACAACTACTGAAATATATTTGCAAATGGCTGATAAATCAACTGCTATACCTGTCGGTATTTGTGAGGATGTGCCTGTTCTAGTTGCAAACATTACTATTTTAATGGACTTTGCTATTCTTGATATTCCCGAGGATGATAGTATGTCTATTATTCTTGGAAGACCTTTCCTTAATACTGCAGGGGCTGTTATTGATAGCAACAAAGGCAATGTCACTTTTCATGTTAATGGTAATGAGCACACGGTACACTTTCCGAGGAAACAACCTCAAGTTTATAGTATCAACTCTATTGGAAAAATTCCATCGATTATATTTGGAGGTTTTGAATTTCCTCTCCCTACTGTCAAGAAAAAGTATGATATTCTTATTGTTGGGGATTTTCATATCCCCGTTGAGGTAACTTAGTGTTATTCGAAATTTCTCCGGTTCCGTGTTATTGGGAATGAGTTTGTTAACAAGACTTGATCAACCTTGTTAGTGGATTCATTTTGATGATCACGAGATGGATGAAATTAGAAGCACAACTTTCTGTACCCTCTTTATATTTTCTGTTATTTAGTAGAAATAAAGTAAAATAGTTTTTTTCTGTCTGTTTCCTGACTTATCTGTGCAATATAAAAATATCCTGAAAATAAAGGTCCTCAGAATGCCATGCCAATTTAATATAATTTTTTTGGGAATATTTGAGGATTTACTATGCAAAAATTACCGCGGGGGGAGCTTCCACCTGGCCACGAGGGTGGAGGGCGCGCCCTGCCCCCCCTGGGCGCGCCCCCCTGACTCATGGGCCCACGGTGGCCCTCCTCCACTTATCCCTACACCCATCTTCTTCCTCTGCCTCACACAAACACGAAAAACCAACTCAAGCACGAGTTCCAGCCCCCGTTGCTGTGATTTTTGATCTCCTTGCTCAAAGCACCTCTCGCAAAACTGCTTGGGGAGATTTTTCCTTGGTATGTGACTCCTCCATTGGTCCAATTAGTTTTTGTTCTAGTGCTTGATTCATTGCAAATTTGTGCTGCATAGGTGACCATGTTCTTGAGCTTGCATGTCAAATTTATATGGTTCCAAGTAGTTCTAATGCTTGATATAGGCTCTAGACACTTGTGGGAGTTGTTGCTATCAATTTTATTGAAGTTGGTTCACTTTTATTTGAAGTTACTAAAAATTTCAGATTGTTTCAGAAAATAATGAAGAGACTCTTGAGGGGCTCGTCGAGCCGAAGCTCGAAGGAAAAACAAAAGGAAGAAGAATAGAAGCCCAAATTTAATTTGCCTCGCACCGCAGAGGTCCGGTCGTGTGAATGGCCTTCCGATAAATTGTTGAGGAGAGCCGAGATTTATGAGGATTTCTATGTATTAATTGAAATGCTGGCCTCACCGACTTCCTCCGCGGTCAACGTCATCAGTATCTCTTACTCACAAATACTTTTGTGCAAAACTTCTACTTTTTCCCTAAGAAATCACCTCCAACAATAGAGTTTCATTTATATGACATTGTTAAAGAGATGACATTAGCTGAATTTTGCGAGGTTTGCAAAATACCCTCTGAGGGCACCTTAGATGAACCACACCGTAATGAAGTAGAAGCTTTTATTAACACTATCACTGTGGGAGAAACCAGGAAGGTTTCTGATGCAAGGATTACTAGCATACATTTTCCTGTTTTACGCTACTTTGCCTTATTTGCTAGTCGTTGCTTGATAGGTCGCGGGAACTATGGAAACCTTAGTGTCCCTGATATTATTATTTTGTTCCATGGTTTACACCGCAATAACTCTGTTAGTATGGGTGGAATTGTTGCTAGATGGTTAAGTCTGAACCGTACTAAGGGCCCCATCTTTGGAGGCATTTATGCTTCCCGCCTAGCTGAATGTTTTGAAATACCTATTAGGCATGAGGAGAAGGAAGAAACATCGTTGCCCCATGCTTATTTAGATTATAAGAGTATGCTAGCGCATGACTTCTTTGTTAAGAGTCGTGAAGGGGAGCTCAAATATAAATTATACTTTGATAAACATCACCCTGAGACTATTACTTTGCCTGCTCCCTCTTTGTTTAACTTGTCTGCAGGTCCTCACATCGTTCCGTGGGCAGCTGTTCAAGCCTATCGGAATCCTACACCAGCCCCGGAACCGGAGCCACTAGATGAGCCTCCACAACAGTCTGTTTATTCTTGGGATCCAGAGGTGGTTGCCAGCCAGTGGCAGTCAGAGTCTTCTTCATCGCAGTATGACCCTAGCTTCACCTACGGGTACCCTCCAGGCTATCCCTGGCAATAGACCAACTTAGTCCAAAATCCTAAGCTTGGGCGAGTACGTATTTCCCACCGACATTACATTCATGTTCACACACACTCATTTCTAGATGTCGGTGCTCATACTCTTTCACTGTAATATCCATGCTAGTTTATTTTCTTTTTCCAGCTTTCTTCTTGTGTGTTTGATAAACTTTAAGAAAAAACCAAAAAAATTAGTAGTAGTTTATTTCTTTGCTGTAGTAATTAAAAAGAAAAACCCAAAAAGATTTCTCGTTCTTCTTTGGCTTGTTGGGAGCTTTCCCATGTAAATAGTTTTATTTTCTTTTCTTTCTTTTGGGGGTCGAGAAGACTATATTGAAAATACTAAGTGGCTCTTATATGCATGATTGTTTATTTAACTGAGAGCCCATATCACTCGTCTTCTCTCTTGAGTTGAATGCTTGCAGATTCCATCTTAGTCCAATGCATGTGAACTCTTATTATTATACACATCGTTCGGTCGTGCAAGTGAAAGACAATAATGATGATATATGATGGACTTATTGGGATGAGAAAAGCTGGTATGAACTCGACCTCTCTTGTTTTTGTAAATATCATGATTCATCGTTCTTGAGTCAGCTATTATGAAACAAACATATTTGCAATGACATTTAGAGATTATAGTTGCTTGTGCCATGCTTGATTAGCTATGAGTTATAATGGTTTACCTTGCGTGCCAACATGCTATTAGAATGATTATGATGTGGTATCATGGGATGGTATCCTCCTTTAAATGAATTGAGTGACTAGACTTGGCACATGTTCACGCATGTAGTTGAATCAAATCAACATAGCCTTCATGATATTTATGTTCATGGTAGATTATATCCTACTCATGCTTGTATTCGGTGTAAATTAATTTTAATGTATGTTTATGACTGTTGTCGCTCTCTCAGTTGGTCGCTTCCCAGTCTTTTGCTAGCCTTCACCTGTACTAAGCAGGAATACTGCTTGTGCATCCAAACTCCTTAAACCCCAAAGTTGTTCCATATGAGTCCACTATACCTACCTATATGCGGTATTTACCTGCCGTTCCAAGTAAATTTGTATGTGCCAAACTCTAAACCTTCAAATAAACATTCTGTCTTGCATGCTCGAATAGCTCATATATCAACTAGGGCTGCCCTTATCTTCCGTGTTAGGCGGGTTATTCTCAAGAGGAGTGGACTCCACTCCTCCTTCACGAGAAAATGGCTGGTCACCGGGATGCCCAGTCCCATGCTTTATGCAAACTAAATAAAAATAATTGCAAACAAAACTCCCCCTGGGACCCGTTGAATGTTGGAGGCACTCGTTGTTTCGAGCAAGCCATAGATTGATGCTTGTGGAGGAGGGGGAGTATAAACTTTACCATTCTGTTTGGGAACCGCCTATAATTTGTTTAGCATGGAAGATATCGTCTTCTCTTAGTTGTTATGTTGACAATGAAAGTATGCCGCTCAAAATATAATTTATCTCTATTTTAAAATCGAGCTCTGGCACCTCTACAAATCCCGGCTTCCCTCTACAAAGTGCCTATCCATTTAATTTTATGTTGAGTGATCATCCTTCTTATTAAAAGCACACGCTGGAGAGCACACTATCGTTTGCATTCATTATAATTGGTTTATATTGGGTATGACTTGACTGGATCTCTTTTACCATGAATTACAATGTTTAGTCAGTCCTTGATCTTTAAAGGTGCTCTGCATTTATGTTTTGCGTTCTCAGAAAGGGCTAGCGAGATACCATTTTGTTATATCATGTTATGATTATTTTAAGAAAGTGTTGTCATCCGAGTTTTGTTATTTTGGCTCACTAGCTGATTATGCTATTGATATGAGTAATTGTGAGACCTATGTGTTATTGTGAGTATGGTTAATTCATAATATTTGCTGAAACTTGAATGCTGGCTTTTCATGTTACAACAACAAGAGCAAACAACATTTGTAAAAGTTTTTCTTTTTCTCTTTCAGTCTGTCAACTGAATTGCTTGAGGACAAGCAAGGGTTTAAGCTTGGGGAGTTGATATATCTCCGTCGTATCTACTTTTCCAAACACTTTTCCCTTGTTTTGGACTCTAACTTATATGATTTGAATGGAACTAACCCGGACTGACGCTGTTTTCAGCAGAATTGCCATGATGTTGTTTTTTGTGCAGAAAACAAAAGTTCTCGGAATGACCTGAAACTCCACGGAATATCTTAGAATAAATAATAAAAAATCCTCGCCAAAGATGAAGACCAGGGGGCCTACACCCTGTCCACGAGGGTGGGGGGCGCCCCCCTCCTGGGTGTGCCCCCCTACCTCGTGGGCCCCTGGTGGCCCTCCGACACCAACTCCAACTCCATATATTGGCTTTCAGGGAGAAAAAATCAAAGAGAAGAAATCATCGCGTTTTACGATATGGATCCGCCGCCAAGCCCTAATCTCTCTCGGGAGGGCTGATCTGGAGTCCGTTCGGGGCTTCGGAGAGGGGGATTCATCGCCGTCGTCATCATCAACCATCCTCCATCACCAATTTCATGATTCTCACCGCCGTGCATGAGTAATTCCATCATAGGCTTGCTGGACGGTGATGGGTTGGATGAGATTTATCATGTAATCGAGTTAGTTTTGTTAGGGTTTGATCCCTAGTATCCACTATCTTCTGAGATTGATCTTGCTATGACTTTGCTATGCTTAATGCTTGTCACTAGGGCCCGAGTGACATGATTTCAGATCTAAACCTATTATGTTTCCATGAATATATGTTTGTTCTTGATCCTATCTTGCAAGTCTATAGTCACCTACTATGTGTTATGATCCGGCAACCCCGAAGTGATAATAATCAGGACCACTCCCGGGGATGACCATAGTTTGAGGAGTTCGTGTATTCACTATGTGCTAATGCTTTGTTCCGGTTCTCTATTAAAAGGAGGCCTCAATATCCCTTAATTTCCAATAGGACCCTGCTGCCACGGGAGGGTAGGACAAAAGATGTCATGCAAGTTCTTTTCCATAAGCACGTATTACTATATACCGAATACATGCGTACATTACATTGATGAATTGGAGCTAGTTCTGTGTCACCCTATGTTATGACTGTTACATGACGAACCGCATCTGGCATAATTATCCATCACTAATCCGGTGCCTACGAGTTTTCCATATACTGGTTGTCACTTATTTACATTTCCGTTGCTACTGTTACAATCACTACAAAATACCAAAAACATTACTTTTGCTGTCTTTACTTTTGTTACTGTTACCACCATGATCATATTACTTTGCTACTAAACACTTTGTTGCAGATACTAAGTTTCCAGGTGTGTTTGAATTGACAACTCAACTCCTAATACTTGAGAATATTCTTTGGCTCCCCTTGTGTCGAATCAATAAATTTGGGTTGAATACTCTACCCTCGAAAACTGTTACGATCCCCTATACTTGTGGGTTATCATAGTCATACTTGATGAAGTAGAACTTGATGTAGTCTTGGGAACCCACTTGACCAAGAACTTGATGTAGCTTGTCCTTGCCTTTTTGCTTGTGGTCTTGTGGTTGAAGATCATCTTGAGCTTGTGTTCCTTTGAAAGAAGTAGGATCTTACTTCTCTTCACTAAAAAAAAGACACATCCGTGACATTTTGGGCCGAACGAATTTTTTTCCTGTCATACATATGACACTTCTATGACGATAATTGTGAAAAACCCCAGTATCATCATAGATGTGGTGGGCTCCTACTTCTATGACAAAAATTAATGACAGAAAATGGGCTTTTCGTCCTGGGCGGGCCGGAGATGCAGCTCCATGACATTCTTTGGGCCGTCCATGACGGAAAAAAACCGTGGGAGGTCGGGGGCTGAGCGATGCGTGTTTCTCTCGTACACGTACGCGTGTGTGTGTGAGGCGTTGGATCTAACTGAACCCAAGCGAGGCATTGCGCTCTAACTGAACCTGAGCGATTGCACTACAGGCTACGCGTTACTGAACCCGCGCGATCGATCGATGGTTGTTAACTTAACCCGATCGAGCGATTCCTTCGCTACTGCTGCTAACTGAAGCAGATCGATTGGATGAACAGTG